>NC_073691.1:124342645-124616331 GCF_029784155.1 Uranotaenia lowii
TGACAAAAATGACAAAAATGACAAAAATGACAAAAATGACAAAAATGACAAAAATGACAAAAATGACAAAAATGACAAAAATGACAAAAATGACAAAAATGACAAAAATGACAAAAATGACAAAAATGACAAAAATGACAAAAATGACAAAAATGACAAAAATGACAAAAATGACAAAAATGACAAAAATGACAAAAATGACAAAAATGACAAAAATGACAAAAATGACAAAAATGACAAAAATGACAAAAATGACAAAAATGACAAAAATGACAAAAATGACAAAAATGACAAAAATGACAAAAATGACAAAAATGACAAAAATGACAAAAATGACAAAAATGACAAAAATGACAAAAATGACAAAAATGACAAAAATGACAAAAATGACAAAAATGACAAAAATGACAAAAATGACAAAAATGACAAAAATGACAAAAATGACAAAAATGACAAAAATGACAAAAATGACAAAAATGACAAAAAAGACAAAAATGACAAAAATGACAAAAATGACAAAAATGACAAAAATGACAAAAATGACAAAAATGACAAAAATGACAAAAATAACAAAAATGACAAAATGAAAAAAATCACAAAAATCACAAAAATGACAAATAATGACAAAAATGACAAAAATGACAAAAATGACAAAAATGACAAAAATGACAAAAATGACAAAAATGACAAAAATGACAAAAATGACAAAAATGACAAAAATGACAAAAATGACAAAAATGACAAAAATGACAAAAATGACAAAAATGACAAAAATGACAAAAATGACAAAAATGACAAAAATGACAAAAATGACAAAAATGACAAAAATGACAAAAATGACAAAAATGACAAAAATGACAAAAATGACAAAAATGACAAAAATGACAAAAATGACAAAAATGACAAAAATGACAAAAATGACAAAAATGACAAAAATGACAAAAATGACAAAAATGACAAAAATGACAAAAATGACAAAAATGACAAAAATGACAAGAATGACAAAAATGACAAAAATGACAAAAATGACAAAAATGACAAAAATGACAAAAATGACAAAAATGACAAAAATGACAAAAATGACAAAAATGACAAAAATGACAAAAATGACAAAAATGACAAAAATGACAAAAATGACAAAAATGACAAAAATGACAAAAATGACAAAAATGACAAAAATGACAAAAATGACAAAAATGACAAAAATGACAAAAATGACAAAATGACAAAACTGACAAAAATGACAAAAATGACAAAAATGACAAAAATGACAAAAAATGCTATCGGACCCAAAATTACAAAACTGACAAAAGACCAAAATGACAAAATTTTAAACTTACAAAAATGCAAAAAATGACAAAAATGCCAAAATTGACAAAAATGACAAAAATGACAAAAATGACAAAAATGACAAAAATGACAAAAATGACAAAAATGACAAAAATGACAAAAATGACAAAAATGACAAAAATGACAAAAATGACAAAAATGACAAAAATGACAAAAATGACAAAAATGACAAAAATGACAAAAATGACAAAAATGACAAAAATGACAAAAATGACAAAAATGACAAAAATGACAAAAATGACAAAAATGACAAAAATGACAAAAATGACAAAAATGACAAAAATGACAAAAATGACAAAAATGACAAAAATGACAAAAATTTCAAAAATGACAAAAATGACAAAAATGATAAAAATGACAAAAATGACAAAAATGACAAAAATGACAAGAATGACAAAAATGACAAAAATGACAAAAATGACAAAAATGACAAAAATGACAAAAATGACAAAAATGACAAAAATGACAAACATGACAAAAATGACAAAAATGATAAAAATGACAAAAATGACAAAAATGACAAAAATGGCAAAAATGACAAAACTGACAAAAATGACAAAAATGACAAAAATGACAAAAATGACAAAAAATGCTATCGGACCCAAAATTACAAAACTGACAAAAGACCAAAATGACAAAATTTTAAACTTACAAAAATGCAAAAAATGACAAAAATGCCAAAATTGACAAAAATGACAAAAATGACAAAAATGACAAAAATGACAAAAATGACAAAAATGACAAAAATGACAAAAATGACAAAAATGACAAAAATGACAAAAATGACAAAAATGACAAAAATGATAAAAATGACAAAAATGACAAAAATGACAAAAATGGCAAAAATGACAAAACTGACAAAAATGACAAAAATGACAAAAATGACAAAAATGACAAAAATGGCAAAATTGACAAAATGAATAAAATCACAAAAATGACAAAAAAAGACAAATAATGACAAAAATGACAAAAATCACAAAAATGACAAAAATGACAAAAATGACAAAACTGACAAAAATGACAAAAATGACAAAAATGACAAAAAATGGCAAAATTGACAAAATGAATAAAATCACAAAAATGACAAAAAATGACAAATAATGACAAAAATTACAAAAATGACAAAAATGACAAAAATGACAAAAATGACAAAAATGACAAAAATGACAAAAATGACAAAAATGACAAAAATGACAAAAATGACAAAAATGACAAAAATGACAAAAATGACAAAAATGACAAAAATGACAAAAATGACAAAAATGACAAAAATGACAAAAATGACAAAAATGACAAAAATGACAAAAATGACAAAAATGACAAAAATGACAAAAATGACAAAAATGACAAAAATGACAAAAATGACAAAAATGACAAAAATGACAAAAATGACAAAAATGACAAAAATGACAAAAATGACAAAAATGACAAAAATGACAAAAATGACAAAAATGACAAAAATGACAAAAATGACAAAAATGACAAAAATGACAAAAATGACAAAAATGACAAAAATGACAAAAATGACAAAAATTTCAAAAATGACAAAAATGACAAAAATGATAAAAATGACAAAAATGACAAAAATGACAAAAATGACAAAAATGACAAAAAAGACATAAATGACAAAAATGACAAAAATGACAAAAATGACAAAAATGACAAAAATGACAAAAATGACAAAAATGACAAAAATGACAAAAATGACAAAAATGACAAAAATGACAAAAATGACAAAAATGACAAAAATGACAAAAATGACAAAAATGACAAAAATGACAAAAATGACAAAAATGACAAAAATGACAAGAATGACAAAAATGACAAAAATGACAAAAATGACAAAAATGACAAAAATGACAAAAATGACAAAAATGACAAAAATGACAAAAATGACAAAAATGACAAAAATGACAAAAATGACAAAAATGACAAAAATGACAAAAATGACAAAAATGACAAAAATGACAAAAATGACAAAAATGACAAAAATAACAAAAATGACGAAAATGACAAAAATGACAAAAATGACAAAAATGACAAAAATGACAAAAATGACAAAAATGACACAAATGACAAAAATGACAAAAATGACAAAAATGACAAAAATGACAAAAATGACAAAAATGACAAAAATGACAAAAATGACAAAAATGACAAAAATGACAAAAATGACAAAAATGACAAAAATGACAAAAATGACAAAAATGACAAAAATGACAAAAATGACAAAAATGACAAAAATGACAAAAATGACAAAAATGACAAAAATGACAAAAATGACAAAAATGACAAAAATGACAAAAATGACAAAAATGACAAAAATGACAAAAATGACAAAAATGACAAAAATGACAAAAATGACAAAAATGACAAAAATGACAAAAATGACAAAAATGACAAAAATGACAAAAATGACAAAAATGACAAAAATGACAAAAATGACAAAAATGACAAAAATGACAAAAATGACAAAAATGACAAAAATGACAAAAATGACAAAAATGACAAAAATGACAAAAATGACAAAAATGACAAAAATGACAAAAATGACAAAAATGACAAAAATGACAAAAATGACAAAAATGACAAAAATGACAAAAATGACAAAAATGACAAAAATGACAAAAATGACAAAAATGACAAAAATGACAAAAAAGACAAAAATGACAAAAATGACAAAAATGACAAAAATGACAAAAATGACAAAAATGACAAAAATAACAAAAATGACAAAATGAAAAAAATCACAAAAATCACAAAAATGACAAATAATGACTAAAATGACAAAAATGACAAAAATGACAAAAATGACAAAAATGACAAAAATGACAAAAATGACAAAAATGACAAAAATGACAAAAATGACAAAAATGACAAAAATGACAAAAATGACAAAAATGACAAAAATGACAAAAATGACAAAAATGACAAAAATGACAAAAATAACAAAAATGACAAAAATGACAAAAATGACAAAAATGACAAAAATGACACAAATGACAAAAATGACAAAAATGACAAAAATGACAAAAATGACAAAAATGACAAAAATGACAAAAATGACAAAAATGACAAAAATGACAAAAATGACAAAAATGACAAAAATGACAAAAATGACAAAAATGACAAAAATGACAAAAATGACAAAAATGACAAAAATGACAAAAATGACAAAAATGACAAAAATGACAAAAATGACAAAAATGACAAAAATGACAAAAATGACAAAAATGACAAAAATGACAAAAATGACAAAAATGACAAAAATGACAAAAATGACAAAAATGACAAAAATGACAAAAATGACAAAAATGACAAAAATGACAAAAATGACAAAAATGACAAAAATGACAAAAATGACAAAAATGACAAAAATGACAAAAATGACAAAAATGACAAAAATGACAAAAATGACAAAATGAAAAAAATCACAAAAATCACAAAAATGACAAATAATGACAAAAATGACAAAAATGACAAAAATGACAAAAATGACAAAAATGACAAAAAAGACATAAATGACAAAAATGACAAAAATGACAAAAATGACAAAAATGATAAAAATGACAAAAATGACAAAAATGACAAAAATGACAAAAATGAATAAAATCACAAAAATGACAAAAATGACAAAAATGACAAAAATGACAAGAATGACAAAAATGACAAAAATGACAAAAATGACAAAAAAAATGACAAAAATGACAAAAATGACAAAAATGACAAAAATGACAAAAATGACAAAAATGACAAAAATGACAAAAATGACAAAAATGACAAAAATGACAAAAATGACAAAAATGACAAAAATGACAAAAATGACAAAAATGACAAAAATGACAAAAATGACAAAAATGACAAAAATGACAAAAATGACAAAAATGACAAAAATGACAAAAATGACAAAAATGACAAAAATGACAAAAATGACAAAAATGACAAAAATGACAAAAATGACAAAAATGACAAAAATGACAAAAATGACAAAAATGACAAAAATGACAAAAATGACAAAAATGACAAAAATGACAAAAATGACAAAAATGACAAAAATGACAAAAATGACAAAAATGACAAAAATGACAAAAATGACAAAAATGACAAAAATGACAAAAATGACAAAAATGACAAAAATGACAAAAATGACAAAAATGACAAAAATGACAAAAATGACAAAAATGACAAAAATGACAAAAATGACAAAAATGACAAAAATGACAAAAATGACAAAAATGACAAAAATGACAAAAATGACAAAAATGACAAAAATGACAAAAATGACAAAAATGACAAAAATGACAAAAATGACAAAAATGACAAAAATGACAAAAATGACAAAAATGACAAAAATGACAAAAATGACAAAAATGACAAAAATGACAAAAACGACAAAAATGACAAAAATGACAAAAATGACAAAAATGACAAAAATGACAAAAATGACAAAAATGACAAAAATGACAAAAATGACAAAAATGACAAAAATGACAAAAATGACAAAAATGACAAAAATGACAAAAATGACAAAAATGACAAAAATGACAAAAATGACAAAAATGACAAAAATGACAAAAATGACAAAAATGACAAAAATGACAAAAATGACAAAAATGACAAAAATGACAAAAATGACAAAAATGACAAAAATGACAAAAATGACAAAAATGACAAAAATGACAAAAATGACAAAAATGACAAAAATGACAAAAATGACAAAAATGACAAAAATGACAAAAAAGACAAAAATGACAAAAATGACAAAAATGACAAAAATGACAAAAATGACAAAAATGACAAAAATGACAAAAATGACAAAAATGACAAAATGAAAAAAATCACAAAAATCACAAAAATGACAAATAATGACAAAAATGACAAAAATGACAAAAATGACAAAAATGACAAAAATGACAAAAATGACAAAAATGACAAAAATGACAAAAATGACAAAATGAAAAAAATCACAAAAATCACAAAAATGACAAAAATGACAAAAATGACAAAAATGACAAAAATGACAAAAATGACAAAAATGACAAAAATGACAAAAATGACCAAAATGACCAAAATGACAAAAATAACAAAAATGACAAAAATGACAAAAAGACAAAATAACAAAAATCACAAAATTCACAAAATTCACAAAATTCACAAAAATCGCAAGAATGACAAAAATGATAAAAATGACAAAAAGATTGATCCAGATATAGTCTTAAAATCAAATTCTCTAACCATTTTCATCTTGTTAGTAAAATTAATTATATTTTTTTTCTTTCCTTCTCAGCTCAACGTCAATCACTCAACTTACCCGTTTACTATGGACGTCAGAGGTTTGCAAAGATCCTGTGAGCATCAAAGCGCGAAATCATTGGAACAATAATCGGAACAATAAAGCCAACGAGTCTTACTTAACAATAAAAATTACATACAAGTAAAACCCGACACGGCGTAGATGTAAGTTGTTTAAGAACACGACATAAAACTTGCCAGCGACAAATCTCATCATCAGAAGAAGTATCTCCTGGCGAACGACAACCAAAAAAAAACAGAAACCCGAGAAAAAGCTATAAAACAACTTCGCACACAATTCTCTCACACCCGAGACAACTGTTCCGAGGAAGAAGTCAAACGCCCACGATCTTGTTCGACTTAGACTTAGACGACACCCAGCATCCTGACAAAAAAAGAAGAGCGTCATATCAACATAGTCTACATCGAGGCGTGTTAAGCTTTAAGTATTTTTACAACACCGTCAGAATAAAAGGTCCCGTATATCACTAATTCTACTCCACACTCGCATACCCACACTAATTTTCACACATCGAATCTCATAAGAAAAAACGTGAAACCCCTCCCACCCTCTACAAACCCGCCCGGAGCACTAAACATCGTAGGATCAGTCAGGATAGGATAGCCTGGAACTGGTGACAGAAACGGACTTGAGAAGTAAAAAGATAGGTCATAGCACACACCAGCGTGAGAAAGAAAATAAAAAGTCCACCAACGTGACTAATTGAGTGCAAAACGGAAACCCCCTAAAACTACTCTGGTGGTGGCTGTTGATTCGGTTGATAGATTACGATTAGATCCAACCGGACCACCACACATTTTCTCGGAGCAAGAGCTCGCGCCCGAAGAAGGAACGGGAAGAAACCAACCGGGTAATAATCAGCTCAGACAAAACCCCAGTCTTTGACCAATCAAAAAGCAAAATGATCAACATCGCCGGCGTCATCAGCATCGTGCTGTTCTACATCCTAATATTGGCCGTCGGAATATGGGCCGGCCGGAAAAAGGAAGCCGGAAATGATTCGGAAGAAGAGGTTATGTTGGCTGGCCGATCCATCGGGCTGTTTGTTGGAATTTTTACGATGACAGGTATGTATGTATTTGCAAATGCGACAAGGTGTCGGAAAATCATAAAATCACAAAAAACAGTTTCCCATTGCCAATACCCACTCAATGGGAATCCTCCCATTGGCTTTGCGTTTTTCGATGATTGACGTATGGCAGAAATGAATTACTATGACAATTATCCCTCGTCCTCCATCCGCCTCGAGTAGAACACTGCACAATGGGGAAAAAAGTGTACAAACCGGGAAGAAATTCAATATCTTTAGTCCTACATGACCCAAATCTATGAAATTATACTTTCCTTTTGTGAAAATTTTCGGAAAATCGATTGGACATAGTTTTTAACGCCGCACAAGCTTACGAACGGAGATATTGTTTATTGTTTATTGTTGCTTTTAAATCGTCTGACATAGTTGTCTTAATGATAAAACTTAATTTAAGGTTACATAAATAAATAAATTGCTCGAGCGATGATTTTTCAACTATTATTTCTCAATTCGTCTCTTAGATAAGATTCAATACGACGTTTAAAGGTTGTGGTACATACATTGAAGTCGAAAAGCGTATAAAATCGTAGGAAGCTAATTTTTGCAGACCGTAAAGGGTCGTTACTACCATACCGCGTACTTCTTGATTCGAGTGAAAGCCAGTCTCGATTTCGAAGAGCTCTTTCTGGAGCATAGATATTACAGCGAGATAGCAACCATGAACAGTCGATTTCATTTCGTAAAACCTTCGCCACGAACAGTGATTGGCCGATGACATGACGATCCGAGAGTGTGTGAAGACCCAGTAAAGCACAACGCTGGGCATACGGTGGCAGGTTTAGAGGATTCTCCCAAGGCAACTCCCGAAGAGCATATCGCACAAATCTTCTTTGAATAGCTTCAAAACGTGCAATCCATACAGCTTCAAATGGCCACCAAACAAGGCTTGCAGATTCTAATGTTGAACGAACCAAACAGCAGAAAAGAGCTCGCAGGCAGGCAGGATCAGTAAATTCTTTGCTCATACGAATTATAAATCCCAGCATCCGGTTAGCTTTTTCAATAGTAGCAGAGTAGTGGTGCTTAAAAGTCATATGACTGTCTAAAATAACACCAAGATCCTTTATTCGGTCTACACGATGTAATTGTTCGCCAACACTATTATAATCGTACAAGAAAGGCTGTTTCCTGCGTCCAAATGTTATGATACAACACTTAGCAACACTCAAAACCAGAGAGTTGACAGCACACCAGTTCACTACTGTATCAAGGTATTGTTGTAATTCGTAGCAATCAGCAAGACTGTTTATGATCAGAAATATTTTCAGATCATCCGCATACATGAGTACTCCACATCCAGCAAGAAGCGTGTTTATATCATTGCAGAACAGCGTGAACAATAATGGTCCCAAATTACTACCTTGTGGTATCCCTGCAATCGGATTGAATTCTGTTGATTCAGTGGAGCCAATTCTGACTGTTAAATGACGGTTTGTTAAGTAGCTTCTGATCCATATACACAGTCTTTCCGAAAATCCTAAACGACGTAACTTTCTGAGCAAAATTTCGTGATTCACTGAATCAAACGCAGCTGTAATATCCGTATATATAGCATCAATTTGCTTTCCGCCATCAATATTGGATAACCATAATGAGGTAAACACTGTCAGGTTTGAGGTTACTGATCGTTTGGGAAAAAATCCATGCTGATTTTCAGAAATCCAATTCCGGCACGCTGAAAACATTACATCATTGACGATCCTCTCCAAAACCTTCGAGCAGGCAGCAAGCGACGTGACACCTCGATAATTACTCACATCCTGTTTGTCACCTTTTTTAAACACAGGGCTCATGAATGATCTTTTCCAGATGTCAGGAAATTTTTGTTGATCGAAGGGCTGATTAAATATGTGAGTTAGAGGCTTTACTAGTATGGCGCTACATCTTTTCAAAACGCACGAAGGTATTCCATCTTTTCCGGCTGAGGTAGAAAACTTCAAATTGTTGATAGCATCAAGAACCATTTCTTCAGTAATCGCGAAGATGTCGAGGTCTAACACATCTCTGGGTAACAGAGTGACGGCTGCATTGATTTGATCTGTACTTAACGAATGCATCGGAAAAACACTGGAAAAATGACTGGCAAAGAGGTTACATTTCTCAGCAGAAGATTTGGCAGTTCTGTCTTTCAAATGAAGCATCGCAGGTAGACCAGACTCCTTTCTTTTATTGTTAACAAACTTCCAGAACGTTTTTGGATTGCGGCGAAGCTTAGATTGCGTGCGATCCAAATAGCGACGGTAGCAAAAACGATTGTAGATCCGATATCTTCTGGTGGCATCATTTAATTTCATTTTGATAAACGGACAGCGGGAGCTACTAAACTGTCGTAACCATTTTGATCGAAGCCGTTTTAACCGTTTTAGTCGAATATTTGTCCAAGGAGGTCGGAGCGGAGGCCGAACCAGCGGTACAGAATTATTGAAAACTTCAGTCATAATGGAGCAGAATATACTCACAGCCATATCTACATCAGTACATCTTTGGAGAATCGTCCAGTCAATTTCAGATAGCGCTCGGTTCATTAACTCAAAATCAGCACGACGAAAATTACGAGCAGATGCATCGAATTCATCAACAAAACCTACAGGTTTCGGGAAAGAAATGTCAAACTCAAGCGGAGGATGATGCACGTCTATTGGAATAACAACTTCGCAGGCCTCGATGATACCTACCTAAGGGTCCAGCGCCGATTGACCGGCGCATAGGGCTGAGATAAAAGATCTCCACTGCTGGCGATCCGGAGCCAGCGTCTTCACTTGCTGCCAGCCGAGGTTCTCGTCAACTGTGCGGATTTCAGCGGCTAGACTTCGCTGCCACGAGCTTTTGGGCCTGCCTCTTCTTCGATGCCCATCTGGATTCCAGTCAAGCGCCTCTCTGCAAATCTCGTTTTCATCTCTTCGCAGCGTGTGCCCAATCCATCTCCACTTACGTTCCCGAATCTCGATTTCTAGCGCCTTTTGATGACACCGGCGATGAAGTTCAACGTTTGAGATCCAGTTGCCAGGCCACCAAGCGCGGATGATGTTCCGCAGGCAGCGATTCACAAAAACTTGCAGTTTTCGCGTCGTCACCGCATATGTGCACCAAGTTTCACACCCGTACAGCAATACGGATTTGACGTTTGAGTTGAAGATTCGGATCTTAGTTCGTAGAGAGATCTGGCGTGACCGCCAGATGTTTCGGAGACTCGCAAACGCAAATCGGGCTTTTCTGATCCGGGTCTCGATGTCCTTCTTGGTCCCACCATCAGGTGTAATCTGGCTACCAAGATACTGGAAGCACTCCACTGTCTCAACCTGTTGTCCAGCTACCACGAAATTGGAACGATTTTCTGTATTGATTTCCATCGACTTGGTCTTTCCGACATTGATTTTGAGACCTGCTGCCTTGGAGCTTTCGGTGAGGTCGTCGAGTTTGCTCTGCATGTCTTGTTGTGTTTGGGCGAGCAAAACAATATCGTCTGCCAGGTCAAGGTCGTTCAGTTGCTCCATGGTTGAAGGATTCCACGGCAATCCTCGGTTTGGTCTACAGTCAATCGATCCAGTCAAGATCTCATCCATTACGATGAGAAAAAGCAGCAGGCCTCGATGGTGGTGCTTATCAAAATAGACTCATCAGTGAATACTAAATCCAACATTCGATTATACTGGTTCCGTATTCCGTTTCTTTGATGCATTCCATTCAAGACAGTCCCATCCACTAAAGAGGCACTTGCCGTAGGGCTAGGTGGGGTAATTATGAACAATATTTCTTCATTTGGCACACTTACAGCCATCATATGTTAATTTCTTATCACAAACTCTGAAAAGCTGCCATCAATGAATGTTTCCGTGCTCTTCATCATTCTGTAGAACAACTTTTGTTTTTTGGTCGCAACCTCTGTCCTTGAGACGTCTGTTCATAATTACCCCGACTGTTCATATTTACCCCACTGTCTAGGGGGTAATTATGAACATGGTTTACGGACTTGGTATAAAATTTTTGAAAAGTAACAGTAGTTATACGTTACATTTATCCATAGTAAGCAGTGTATGCTGATTTTTTACTCAAAAAATTATGTTCATAATTACCCCAAACTCTGTTCATAATTACTCCGGACTATGTTCATATTTACTCCAAGACTTGTCCAATATGATTTATATAGGGTCAGAAAATCTCAATTCAACACCAAATAATGAAAATTATTAGCAGTAACAAGAAAATGGGTTGTTTTATAAAAACTCAATTCAATTCATGTATGAAACTTGCGAAATAAACAAATGTAATCAAAATTAAGATGTAAAACAATAGAAAAATAGCTATTTAGTGTTCTTTTTTTATTGATATTTTTTAACTTTTGTTTCGTGAGTTTATTTTCTTTGTTGCATCTTTTACGTTTTGGTTGGTTTCTTTTTTCCGTTTCTTTATGTCTTTACAGAACATTTTATTTGATAGGACCTCTACATACGTGTGAAATTTTAGACGAGTTAGGCTACTCGATAGTTTTTACATCCGTTTAAAATGTCCTGCGCAGCAAACATCAAGTCTTCACCAAAATGTCGTGGACTAGGCTTTTCACGTACGTGCGAGGTATCATAAAATTGAAACCTGTACATATACAGTAAATTCGAAAATATTTTAAAAGGGTTGCTTCACAAAAACACTCATTAAAATCTTCTTGCATCAGTGAACAGTCATTTTTTACTATTCTTGTCAGTTTTATATGATCGACAGATTACACAATATTAACACTTATAATTTTTTTTATAACCTGTATGAAGTTTCACATAAGTAGCTCTATTCTTTCAAAAAAAATTGAAGTGCTACCGAAGTTTTCTTCAACAAACTGAAAGAGAAAATCTACAACCAAGAGATGATCATTTTGCATCAAATTAAAAAAAAATATTCTAACAAGTTAACATTGAAAAAAGTATCTGAGTTAAAAATTAGACTGCAAGAAAATAGATTTTGGATCTTTGGATCCATATGAAACACATAAACAATTATTATTTGCTGTAATTCTAATGTTTTGAATAACAGAACGTTGTCGAAACATACAGGAAAATTGATCTTTGCTTTGTGGACTTATTCACCAATTAAATTTATCAAATTTTTTCATATATTTTACTGTTGACCACAGAAATTTAAGGTTCATAATAATGTTAAATTTCACACAGTTATGAATAAAAGCATGATCAGCAAACCTTTTGTAAACAAATGGTGAATTTAATTTTAAGTAAGATTAAACATTTCTTGAACTCTTTTAACTAATCTTGTAATTTATCAATTTCCAACAAACCTGGTTTTGGAAGCACGTAAAACCTGTATTCGGTATTTGAGAACTATTCCTGGGATACAGGTTTTTGGTTTTGGTATTACCGGTAAAACTTTTGACTGCCTTTTTTATACCAATTTTATCACTATTTATTTAAACAAAATTAAGACTTGTTTCAATTTGGTTACGAATTGAACATTTTTCAAAATTTCTGTTTTATTCACTTTTTTCCATTTTTGAAATTTTATTTTCAGTTTAAATAAAATGGAGTTCAAGAGCTTTTTTCAAAGACTGAAAAGAACTGGCATAGCTTTTTTTTTTCTAAATCCGGATCTCAATTTTGGAAAAAAAATCGATTTCTCAAAAATTCAAAACTTAACACATTTCAGACCTAATTTAATTATGAAATTTATTGAATTTGGTCCAGTAGATTCTGGGATATAAATGCCGAGTGTTGATGTTTTCCGGCTAAGATGTCTTCACGATCGTTAATGTGTTAAGATCTTATAGAAGGGGGGGAGGGGGAGAAGTTTTTTAAGAAATTTCTTTCAAGGGGAGGATGGGGAAAGGGGTCTGGAAGTGCTTGGGTAATTAGTGAATGGCCCCCATAGTTGATGAATAAATCATTTGATCATTGAAAAGCATTAGAAATGTCGGGAAACGCATAAGAAGATGTGTTCATAATTACCCCATAGGACGAAAACAATGGGGTAAATATGAACACTCATCTGTGAATCAGTGCAATTTTTTTTTTGAAAATTTCTTCAAAATTTAGACAGAGCATCATAAACTGGATGTAAAACATGTGATAACAACATACCTGCTGGATTTCCTATGAATAGATATTCAAAACATTAAACACTGTCCGAAACGATTTCCGTTTCACGAGGTAATGGTTTTTAAAAACATCTGAAATGATATCATTATGATTTTAAAACAGATCGGAAACGCTTTACAGCTATCAATCGGATGTTAAACTACCACTTTTGGAACTTTTTGTGTTCATTCATCCCCCCCAGCAGCGCGTATGGCACTTGTTCGGAATTACCCCGTGTTCATAATTACCCCACTTGACCCTACTCATCATTGATGTGGAATCGACCAACAGGCTGTTGCCATGACCAGGGATCCACAGTAATTGAGGTTGGTTAAAATCGCCTAGAAAAATCATACCGCATGAAGAATGTTGCAATCTAGCTTCCGAAAGAGCATTCACGTGAAGATCTAGAATTGATATGTCTTGGCTTTTTTCTGGTGGAATATACGCTAAGCCGATCAAAAACGAACTATGTGCACAAGACACTTTCACCCACAAGTTTTCAATGCTACTGGCATTTCCAATTGTTACGACGGATGAGCTATATTTGCTCGAAATAGCTACAAGGACTCCTCCACCACGACTACGCCTACTGTTGGAAATATTTCTGTCACAACGAAAAACAGTGTAGTCTGAACAGAAAAGTTGACTTGAAGGTACAGAAGAGTCAAGCCAGGTTTCGGTAAAGGTGTAAACATCGTAACCGAGCTCTGATGTTGAGATAAAACACTCGGAGATTTTTGATTTCAGCCCACAAACATTTTGATAGTATACGCGCAAACCATGCGGATCAGTAGTACGATGTGTTGTTTCCGCAGTATTACGATGATGAATGGGGCGCATGCTGGAAGGCGATGGGCAATCACTGAACGCATTGGGAAATAAATATGGGTACTTGCCTGAACGCACAGGCTGGAGAACCCCTATTTAACCCCTTATTCCCCTATATTTTGTAAACATTCCAGAAAAACACTGATTTGAACCAGAGAATTTTGAACGAAAACAGACCTATTGTGTGTAATTTCTGAGGAATCGAATGAAGGCTGTTTTGGCCACCACACGCTTCAGAAAATGGAGTTATGGCTGTTTTTTCCCTCAATTCCCCTATATTTTTCAACTATTTCAGAAAAAAGCTTGTTCGAACTTGAAAATTTTGAACCAAATGGGTTGTTTCTTGTGGAGTTTTTTTTTCGGCGAATCGAATGAAGGCTATTTGAGCCCCCGCACGATTCGAAAAATGAAGTTATGGCTGTTTTACCTTCAATTCCCCTCAATTTTTCAAATTGTTAAGAAAAAGCATGTTCAGACTTGAAAATTTTGAATCTTGTGTGATTTTTTCTGAGGAATTAAATAATGGCTGTTTGAGCCACCGCACGTTTCGGAAAATGGAGTTATGGCTGTTTTACCCTCAATTCCCCTACATTTTTCAATGATTTCAGAAAAAAGCATGTTCGGACTTGAACATTTTGAACCAAATGAGTTGTATCCTATGTATTTTTTTTTCGAGAAATCCAACGAAGGCTGTTTGAGCCACCGCACGCATTGGGAACAGGAGTTATGGCTGTATTACCCTCAATTGCCCAACATTTTTCAAATAGCTCAGAAAAAGCATGTTGGGACTTGATAATTTTGAATCAAATGGGTTGTATTTTGTGGAGTTTTTTCCAAGGAATCGAATGAAGGCTGTTTGAGCTGCCGCACGCTTCAGAAAATGGAGTTATGGCTGTTTTACCTTCAATTCACCTACATTTCCAAATTGTTAAGAAAACGCATGTTCGGACTTAAAATTGTGCATCTGTTGGGTCGTATCTTATGTGATTTTTTCCGAGGAATCCAATGAAGGCTGTTTGAGCTACCGCACGCTTTGGAAAATGAAGTTATGGCTATTTTTACCCTCAATTCCCCTACATTTTTCAATGATTTCAGAAAAAAGCATGTTCGGACTTGATAATTTTGAACCAAATGGGTTGTATCCTATGTAATTTTTTCCGAGGAATCCAACGAAGGCTGTTTGAGCCACCGCACGGATTGGAAACAGAAGTTATGGCTGTTTTACCCTCAATTTCCCTACATTTTTCAAATAGCTCAGAAAAGCATGTTCGGACTTGAAAATTTTGAAAAAAAAATTTTTTTCTGAGAAAATGTGCTGTTTCTAGTTTTTGTTCAAAATTACATGACTGAGAAGCCGAAACGTCCTATATATAGGGTTTAAATAAATATGCTCGTATTTTGTTTTCTTAAAATTATAGTATATTTTTATTTTTCAAGTTTTAGGTACCTATTTATTTACAGTAGCTTGTTGGCGTATGTGATACTACCAGTAAATTAATTACTTGTAAGCTTCACAATTCAACTTACATTTGCTGTATTTTTTTATGCAATGCAACTTGAAAAAGCAAACTCCTTAGATCGGTCGAAACATTGACACAGGACGTAGTTTGTCTTTGGTCCCGGGACCCGGGACTCTTCCATCACTGCTCTATTTTTCCCCGCACATTCCCGGGTGAACAAAGTTTGAGCCAGCTGTGCGTTAGTTCAGTTCGTCGATGGTTCTAACGGATTTTTTTTAATCTAAAAAAAAAGAAGTAATGTGTTAGAAGAACTGTTTAATATTAACACTATAGCCGTACTCTAAATTACCTCTAGTTCCGTATCGGTTTGAATTCTTCAATCTGAAATCGAAAGAGCTCCGGTTTCCGCATCGGTCCTATTTAGAATCGGTCGTTTCCAGTTGTGTGGTTTCTGTTAGCTGAATGATGGCCTGCATTTATTTCCGGGCACAGAAAGCACCATACCGGTAGACCCTGGGAATTGGATCCAGCATCATATGGCGTTGTTCCTAAGAAATCGAGAGTACATCTGACAAAACGCACAATTCTGCAAATGGGCTGTCGATTGGATGTCTGAAAACGTAATTTTGTTTTATACAAAGATGCAGAAATTTGTGTCTGTAAAAACTTACGTTTAGTAAATTGCAGCACGATCTTGCATCACATCAATTTTAAAACTATTATTTTGCCAGTGGATTTTACAGGGCCGGTGATAAACAGAATTATGTCTCTTCTGGAAAGGATAATCCAACTGTCGGCAGCATTGGTAAATCAAATTCCTGATAAAGGTTGTTTTTCCATTTTTACACCACTTCTCCCGGCGGGGGAATTTTTTTTTAACAGCTGCATTTGTTCTATTGTGGAACAATGCTTCCTCTGCATGGATGGATGTTGATGATAATAGCTCGTAGATATCGTTGTTGTTTCATATCCCCAACAGAAAGTGTTTTTTTTTGCTAAAACGTGAATTTCAAATAAGTAATCATTTGTTTGAGGTACAAAACAGTTAACTTACCAATTGACAAACAACACTGAATGGATGAATAACTCCTCTAAAATGTTTTCACTTCAAACTAAATAATATATAGGAAATTCTTGTATTTTATACTAATTATTAAAAGCTGCTAGAAACGAATGCCACAATGGTAAAGTGTCAAAAATAAAACCTAAAAAAATTAAAAGCTGCTGAGATTCATTGAAATTTCCTATATTTTATTTTAGATGTATCAATAGCTGCTATGACACAGGGAACACTAGGAAATAACGTATTAAAAAAAGCAAAAATGAATAAGTTTAAAAATATTGTTATCAAAAGAAATTAATGAATATCAGGGCTAAAAATATGAGAAATAGATAACAGCAAGAAAAGAGAAGTTTGATTTAGGTTGCAAAATAAAATTAATTGATTGATTAATTAATTGTACTTTAAGATTTATTGGATCGACCCTTTGAATTTTATTGCCAGCTTTGGTTCAGAATTTATAGGAAACTCTTTAACTTGATACTGATTACAACAAGTTGCAGAAATTTATTGGAATTTCCTATATTTTTACTGGATTTATCAATAGATCCTATTACACACTGTACTCTAAAATTGATTGGATTGACCTTTTAAATTGTATTGCCAGATTTGGTTCAGTGTAGATGCATATCAATTTCAGTTATTCTCCATCCACAATCTACAGTCTTCCACAATTACCTTAACCTTAATAACCTTAACAATCACCGACGGTAAAAAAAAAGCTGAAGCCTTCGAAAACAGATGAGTCAACACATTCTTGTTTGAGCTGCCGTGGCGCATAGACGTGACTTTTTCTAAACAAGATACAGTTTTTGAATAAGTGACTCCAATATTGTTTATGATATAAGTTACATTACCTGTTTGGGTATTGGATACGTGAAATGAGTGTCACAGCCGGTGCCCCATTGGGGGCACCTATGGACGGCATTTTAATAAATTGTGAAAATACGTTAGAACCTGCAAAACAAGATGGCGGAAAAAGAAATTTTGAAAAATACTTTCTCTCTAATAGTGACTCCGGCCCGAACGAATTAGAAAAGGAAAAACGAGTTTGAAAGCGAGTTTGACAGCATGTAAACAATACACATCAATGAGAAAGTGTGCAAAATTTGCTTGATATTTTGAATTGGTGTATAAACAAAAGTGTTGGTTCCTACACAAAAAAGCATAGTAAAACTACTAAATCCGTGGTTTAAATGAACAACAGGCAACCATATATTCGAGTCAAATATGCTTTGTTGTTTAAAATACCTTACGCATAGCTATTTTACCATGTGCTCAATTTGGCTGCGCATAGTAAATTAGACTGCGTTTTAGTAAAATTGTCAATGAAATTATGCATTGTTTTACTTCGTTCCTAGTAAAATTGATATGTTTCATGATGAATCTAGTAATGTGTTATGATAAAGATTAATATGCACGAGGAGCTTGATTTGAATAATAAAATTACTATGCATGTTTGTTTGCTTGTTTATTTGCATGCATGCATTATAACATTATTTATAACATTAAAATTCACACTTCCGACACACGTCGGTCAATGTTAGTGTGTTCTCCCGATGCTCTGAAAAGATTTTCAAAGTTATGAAACCTGAAAGCAGCTCAAAATTAATAAGTTTAAATAACAAGAATGTTTACCATAGTAAAATTATCATACGCACTTATGTTTTTGAGTCAAATATGTTTTGTTCTCAAAAGTACCATGTGCGTACACGGAAAAAAATTGCATGGGTTTTCCAAATACAGAGTCATGATAATTTTACTATATCCATCATTTAGTATTTTCGACCATGATTTAGTATTTTCTACCAAAATTCTGGGCGATAATACTACGACATAGTATTTTTACTATGCGAACTTTGACAGCTCATAGTAATTTCCTCGTGTCGAAATTACCATGCGCATGATATTTTGATATTACACAATTCGTGTTCTTGAAATAACTATGCTCATGGTAATGTTGAAACATCGTCATTTGTGTTGTCAAAAATATTATGCTCATCAGAAATTCATAGTAATTTTACCTATGTGCAACGTTTGAGTGTTTGTTTCAGCCGGTCACGATTTTCGGAACGCGGAAAAAAAAATTCGTGGGTACGTAAATGAGATAATAGCTGTTCCAATCAACCAGATGACCGGCGCACTGGGTGTGTGAAATAGAATCAACACTTTTGTCAGGTCGTGCTACGCAGTCTCCCAGGTGAGTAATATTGTGTTTTTTTCGTTACTATTCAATAAACATACTCCGATCCGTTTTTTAAGATATTTCTTTTGATTTATTTGAAGCTGTTTCATCTGATGCATCGCCGATTCCCCGGCCGTGGGGACCTCTCTTCTGACCAGCCACGAGAGAATCGCAGTTTCCAGGAGAATAACCTTGCCCCCTTCCTGGATCGTTGGCCTCAACATGACTGCCAGTACATCCAAATCAACTCCAGCGTAAGTAGAACATTTGATAAACTATTGTTTGCTCATTAATTAATTTTTTGTTTATTATTTTTTTCAGGGCATAACGATGAATTATCGTAGTTCTAAGCAGACCATTGTACTGTGTTAAAATGTAATTTGTTTCAAAATAAATTTATTCTAGATCTCGAAAAAATCACAAAGAGTGTTTATTCTATCGTACTTCAATATAGTTAAACCATGGTGCATGTTAATTTTGGTATCAAATCAAGCAACATGTACTCATTTATATCATAACATATCATAGTTTTATCATGAAACATGTCAATTTTACTATGCACAATGAAAAACAAACCCATGATTTCATTGACAATTTTACTATGAACGTAGTCGAAATTACTATGCGCAGCCAAAATAAACACAAAGTAAAACTACTATGCGCATAGTAATATCAAGAAGAAAACATTACTGACTCAACAATATGGTTGCGTGTTGTTAATTTAAACCACGGATTTAGTAATTTTACTATGCTTTTTTTTGTGTGTAGTATTTTGTTGATATGAATTGGTGCCACAATGTCTAAATTACTATGCGAACGCTAGTTGTAATAGAAATGATGATGAAATTATCATGACCATATTATTTACAACCGGCCACTTGAGGCTGTTGCCGGGAATCATCATTTTGTCAGTAAACGCACTTTTTTGAAATTTGTTAAAAATTTTCGTCTTGTTAGATAATTTTTCATCCTCCTCTTCCTTCTAAACAAGTGTTAAGCTAAGTATTCAAATTGTAAAAATACAAAACGAGTTTGGCTCCTTAAATCCTAAAGGTATGAGCCGTTTCAAATAAAGAAATTATAAAAAAAATAGATAATTTTTCCTAAAGAAAACTTTATCCGTACCGGAAAAAGTCGAGTGGGCAGTAATAGGGCCAGTTGAACACCTCCAAGTTTAGCTAATTATTTTTAAAGGTGTACATTTTTAGCATTCCACCAAATTTTTAAAGATGACCAGTTACCATCTCAATATTGGAAAAGAAAATGAATAAAAATCAGCCATCGTTTTTAATACACATGTTTGAAGTTATTTTTAAATATTACTTAAAATGTAGTTTTATAGTTGTTTTGTAGCTGTTTTTCCGAAGACTCACAAACAAACACCTCTCCTGATAAAATTATAGCATTTAGAAGCAAATGGATTGTTTTATATGAGAGTTTAACTTTTTTCCTTTGAATGAGTAGGGTCAAGTGGGATAATTATGAACACGGGGTAATTCCGAACAAGTTCCATACGCGCTGCTGTGAGGGATGAATGAACACAAAAAGTTCCAAAAGTGGTAGTTTAACATCCAATTGATAGCTATAAGCTGTTTCCGATCTGTTTTCAAATCCTAATGATATCATTTCAGATGTTTTAAAAAACCATTACCTCGTGAAACGGAAATCGTTTTCGACAATGTTCAATGTTTTGAATATCTGATCACAGGAAATCCAGCTGGAATGTTGTTATCACTTGTTTTACATTCAGTTTTTGATGCTTTGTCTGGATTTTGAAGAAATTTTGAAAAATTTTATTCCCACTGATTCACAAATGAGTGTTCATATTTACCCCATAGTTTTCGTCCTATGGGGTAATTATGAACACAATTTTCTTATTCATTTCCTTACATTTCTTTGGCTTTTTGATGGTCTAATGTCTTATACATTAACTTAGGGGGCCATTCACTAATTACCCAAGCATTTCTAGACCCCTTTTCTCCTCCTTCCCTTGTGAGAAATGTCTAACAAAACTACCAACCCCTCCCGACCCCCCCTTCTGTAAGATCTTAATAGATATAGGACCGCGAAGAAATCTTAGCCGGGAAACATCAACACTCTGCATTCTTTATCACAGAATGTATGAATGTATGTTAGGCCGATGACATAGTGAGTGCGATGCGATGCGAATTGGCGGAAAATTTACGGACGCAGCCTATGCGAACTCGAGCGGCGGAACAAATTGACATCTCCTTCGCCGCGTTGAGTATGTCAGGTTTAAGCGATTCACATACATTTTCATCAAATGTGGTTCACCGCATTGAATCGAATTCACCGCATCGCATCGCATCGTATTCACTATGTCATCGGCCTTAGTTATCCACCATGGGTGCACGGATTCACCGCAGTTTCTGCCTAAGTATATGCTCACATGCCTTCTTAGATAATTAATTTCGATGAATCTCCAAAGCACATGTACACCGTATCCGGACCCCATGGCTTCGTATGAACTGTTGTGGATGACTGTATTGTGTTGGTATATTTTGAAAGAACGAGTCAATCAGATGGGTTAGTTTATTTACAGGTATTCCGGCATCCGTGTTTATACCTGGCCAGCTGGCAACTGATTGAACATTCTTATTATATAGTCAGTTATAAGAGGAAACACATCTTACCTGTCGGCCACTTATGGGATTCGAACTCAAAAGTTTTCTTGCCGCTACCGGGAATCGAACCCAGTACGCCTGGCATACCAAAGCCAGACTCGCTCCAGCCTATCCGCTAGACCACATCAGCGCTCACAGAAACCTCTGGACCAAATTTAAAAAAAATCATATTTAAGTGAGGTCCGCAATGTGTAAAGTGTTGAGTTTTGAATTTTTCAGAAAAAGCTTTTTTTTTTTCTAAAAATGAGATTCGGATTTAGAAAAAAGCTATGCCAATGAACGCAATTTTATCAAAACATAAAATAAAATTTCAAAAGTGAAAGAAAGTGAATAAAACAGAAATTTTGAAAGAAAAAAACTCAATGCGTAACCACATTTAAACAAGTCTTAATTTTGTTTAAAAAAATAGTAATAGAAAAAAAGAGTAAATAGAAACTTATTTTTTGTTGATAGAAAAATGGTAATCAAATGTTTTCTTAGATAAAGTGAGTGTTGCGTAAGGATAGTTTTACCGGTAATACCGAAACCGAAAACCTGTATCCCAGGAATAGTTCTCTAATACCGAATACAGGTTTTAGGTCCTTCCAAAACCAGTTTTTTGATATTGATAAATAACAAGGTTTTAAACTAGACTTGAAGAAATTTTTAATTCTACTTAAAATTAAATTCACAATTTTTTAACAAAAAGTTTGCTGCTCGAGCTTTTATTCATTACCGCGTGAAATTTAACATTAATATGAACCTTAAATCTCTGTGGTCAACAGTAAAATATATGAAACACCATGATAAATTTATTAGGTGAATAAGTCCACAATATAAAGATCAAAAAGATACATTTTCCTGTATGTTTGGACAACATGCTGCTATTCAGAGCATTAGAATTACAGCAAATAATAAATGTTTATGAGTTACATTCGGATAACAAAGATCCAAAATCTATTTTCTTTCAGTCTTATTTTTATACTTGGTAACTTTTTCCAATCTTAATTTGTTCAAATACATGTTTTTTAATTTAGTTCAAAATGATGTAGATGATTCATTCCACCTGATATGCAATTGCCCCTCGTTTGGTCAATTACGTTTTCGTATTTTAGGACAACACGTTTTAAGTGAATCCAATTTTTAAAAATTAAACCTTAAGAACATACTTTCTTTCCTCATACTTTGTGGAAAAGAGCTATAAAGCTTCGAGAATTTGAATCCCCCTCATGGGATCTAGGGTTTCTCAGGTTACATATAAAAAAGGCCAGGCAAAATTTTCCCGTATGTTTGGATAACGTGCCGCTATTGAGCCAACCCTCTTCTGGTACTTGATACATGATTGGTGAGGAAAACTACTGCAGTATTTTTTTTTTTGAGAAAATAGAGCTACTAATGTGGAATTTCGTACAGGTGATAAAAAAATTAATTAGTGTTAATATTACTCAAAACAGTCGATCATATAGAACTGACAAGCCTTGCAAAAAATGACTGTCCGAGAAGATTTTAATGAGTGTTTTTGTGAAACCACCATGCTAAAAAAAAATTGAATTTTCTGTTTATATAAAGGTATTAATTTCATGATATATCGCACGTACGTGAAAAGCCTGACCCACGACATTTAGGTGAAAACTTGATATTTGCTGCGTAGGACATTTAAAACGGATGTAAAAAACTATCGAGTAGCCTAACTCGCCTAAAATATCACACGCATGGAAAATGCTATTAAAAAAAATGTTCGGGCTTGTGATATAGCTCAGTTGGCAAGTCTGTTGTCTCCTGAGCCGATGTCCGCGAGTTCGAGCCCAAGAGTAAACATCGAACACAGTTGTACCGGATAGTTTCTCAATAACGATCCGCCAACTGTTACGTTGATAAAGTCGCGAATGCCATAAAGATGGTAAAACGACTATAATCGAAACAAAAAAAAATGATCTGAAATAAAAATGATCTGCAACGACATAAAGACACGAAGGAAAAAAGAATGGTTTCTCAACTCGTAAAAGATGCAACAAAAAATTGAACTACCGAAACAAAAGATAGAAAAAATCAATAAAAAAGAACACTAAATAGCTATTTTTGTTTTGCTTTACCTCTAAATTTTGATTACATTTGTTTATTTTACAAGTTTTGTACATGAATTGAATTGAGTTTTAATATAACAACCAATTTTCTTATTACTGCTAATTATTTTCATTATTTGGTGTTGGCTTGAGATTTTCTGACACCATATAAATCATATTGGACAAGTCTTGGGGTAAATATGAACAGCGTTCGGGGTACCGTCAAACGGGGCATCATGCAACAGCGGGGTTCGATGCAACATTTATATAACACTACATTGAATCAATTTTCAATTTAATGTATTGGAATAAAGTTATCTTTTAATGATAACAAAATGATGATGACATAATTTCTCGCATCTTAAGCTAGTTGTCTTAAGTTTTTTATTTTTATGTAAAACTAGCAGATTTACCCGGCCTTGCTCGGGTTTACAGAAAATATAAATCAAAATGAGTCGTTTGAATTTTCAAAACTTTGGAAGATATTCATCATTATAAGAAATTTGTTAGTCTTTCTAAAGTTTTTATTGCGGTTATTCACTGTGTTTATCGTTTTCACTGCGCTTATTTGTTTCATTTCGTCTTATTTTTTTTTTATCTTCAAATGGTAAAATTGTTATTTATTTTTCCCATCCCCCCTCTAAAAAAATCTCTTACTTTTCATGATGGTTCCCTGTACAATGGTATATTAAAGTTTTATTTACTGAAAAATTTCTTAATAGACTTCCGAATCTTGTGGAATCATGTTAAAAACCCATTTTTCAAGTTTTCAGTTGTATGTTTGCCTTTACCGCTTTTTAATTTCACACTGTTTTATGAGTATTTGTTCTTAAATGTTGAAAGTTCCACTAATAGTATTTGGAAGTTTTCGAAAACGAATCATCATAACTGAAGATACTATTATAATGTTATGAAAAAGGTTTTATTTCAGTTTTATTTCAAAGTTTCTATTCTTGTTAAATTCAATATTAAATTTTTTAGATATCATTTGTTTGAATTCGCAGTTCTAAATGGTTTTACAATATGTAAGCTCATTATTGCATCCAAAAATCTCGTACCAATACCACATGCTTTCAGCAGTAGCATGTACAAAAAAAAACCCGCCAAAATTTTACCTTTAAAATTTTTAATGCTGAGCAAGCTTTGATTTGCTTTCCAGTACACGTGAACTCCTGGACGGTCGTTTCTAATGCCCGGTCCATGGTGATGGTGAAAATAACCGCGCCAAAGGAAAAAAAAAGCGGTTGCCAAAACGGGTGCCATGACTTTTGATTCGTGTGAATAAAACCGAAAGTTGTATGGGAGGGTCCCTTTTCTTAGGTGGGAGGGGCTCATAACTATTACTAAAACCTTACCCTGGTTCAACTACATCTCTGTACCAAATTTCAGGCTGATCGGTTCAGCGGTGTGGATTTGTATAAGGTGCATACAAACAAACAAACATATATAGTCCAACTCATCTTTATATATTAGATTTGAAAAATCGAGCAATAAATGTGCAAATTTTAGCATTTTTTGATGCCGAAAAAAACTTTACCCAGTATGACGGATCGGCTTGATAAAATTACCTACAAACTTTTTCCAGGTTTCCTCATGTTATACCAACATTTTTGGTGTAAAAATATTTTTCGAACAATTACCCAATTTTTTTTAAATGAATATTTTTTAAATTCAGTTAGGTGTCTGGGGTTAAATGCAACAAAATGCAAATCAAAGAAATACCTTGTAAATCTCGTTTCCATGTGCTGGAATATGAATGTTTTGCATCACGCGTTTGTAAACATTCAAATTTCATTCATCTAAACATTTATTTTTATGATTTCAGCTGGTAGAATTTTTCGTAATATTATTTAACCCCTAAATGTATGCAGCATCCTTATTTTCAGAAAAAATTGTGAAAATTTGTTTTTACAGACCCAAAAACTACTGCAATTGGTGTTGTCATGCGTAATGGTCTTTAAGGCATCGCAAATATATTAAAAACTATGAAATTTCGTACGTTTTCATAAGAATTTTCATTAAAAACAAAGTTTGTTGCAAGTTACCCCATTTTCTAAGCAGTGTGAAAATCGCATGTTTTTAGAAAATTAAAAATAACTGAAGAAACCAATATTTTTTTTAACTACGCCAATTTGATGCTCCAGCATCCTTAAAACTTTTGATGCATAAAGGATACGATTAACTGTGAACATAAGTTTTTTTAGAAGCCATTGAAGTTGAAAATTGTTGCATGTTGCCCCAGTTGATGGTAATTATGAACAGGTTTTGGGGTAATTATGAACATAATTTTTTAAGTAAAAAATCACTATACACTGCTTACTATGGGTAAACGTAACGTATAAATACTGTTACTTTTCAAAAATTTTATACCAAGTTCGTAATCCGTGTTCATAATTACCCCCTAGAGAGGGGGGTAAATATGAACAGACGGGGTAATTATGAACAGACGTCTCAAGGACGTGAGCTGCGACCAAAAAAAAAAGATGCTCTACAAAATGATGAAAAGCACGGAAACATTCATTGTTGGCAG
Source organism: Uranotaenia lowii (assembly GCF_029784155.1). NCBI lineage: Eukaryota > Metazoa > Arthropoda > Insecta > Diptera > Culicidae > Uranotaenia > Uranotaenia lowii. The sequence goes on from NC_073691.1 coordinate 124,369,227, forward strand.
CTTTTATGAATTTATGTTAAGAAATAAACATATGGTGGCTGTAAGTGTGCCAAATGAAGAAATTTTGTTCATAATTACCCCACCTAGCCCTACCTATAGTTTTAGAGTTATTTTTATGGTCATTCTATGATAGGTTTGGATATTGAAAAAACGAACATTTTCTATGAGAAAGCCTGCATAGAACAGATGGCTATGGCTATAAAACCCTATCAAATGGTTCAGTTTGAATAAAAAAAGAACATAGAAACAGTGGGAGGATCTAGGGAATTGCATGATGGTAAAATTTCATTTGTTCTTGAGTCCAAAAAATATTTAGAAATATTTATAATGTTTTTCCCTTAATGTATGCAGCAACATTGTCCATATTTTGACTATATTCATTTTTGAAGAAAACGTTGGAAAATTCAATGGAGTTCAAACAAAAAATTACTGTTACTGATGTTTCAAGCCTTCTGTGCTAATTGGCATCGAAACAATAATTTTGAAGATGTTGAGATACTTTAAAAACCAGCATTGTGATCAAAGTTACCCCGATACATGAAATCTGGTTTTGTAACAAACATTTAGTTATAGCCACTAATGTCGTTTGAATTTTCTGCTATCATTTATCATGCTTTAAACCTACTCCTTACCTCAGTAAGTATTTTAAAACTTCTAAGTGTTACAAAAAAGCAACCCTCTTCCAAAATGTTCAAAAATGAATTATGTTATTATGAATCAGTTTACGGTATCCATTTGTATAGATTTTGTTCATAGATAAAGAATTTTCTATTAACTTTTTTTAATCAATAGCTTTCAAATCTGAATGTGTTGTAAGAAGAACAATAATTATTTTTGTTTCTTCATGCATTTTTTTTTAAGAAATTCGAATTTGAATTTGGGCATCGGTTCAATAAGTTTCGAAACATTGGTTGAATGAACTGTTATTTACCGATCGAAAACAATTTTGTATGAGTCATTGAACAAACCTGTTGCTAATTATGGAGATTTGACATTTCACTGCGGAATATATTTTTACTGTGGTGAGTTCACGTTCACGATCATAAGAACTGTAAACAGGACATTCTGATTCGATTTTTTAAGGGAAAAAAATATTCTAACTTAGAAAGGAGAGATAAAACATTCGAATAATATGCACATTACTCACTTTTCATACAAGTTCAAATATTTCATTGATTTGTGGAAGAATTTTAACAAAAACTTTATAAATATATAGCTATGAGTAATATGTTTCAAAATTTAGGGAAAAATTGTTGAAGTGTGTGAAAACTACAACCGAAAAAGTAGGGGAGAATGAGGATACTTGATCCCAGGGGATACTTGATTCCTTAGCTATATCTCGAAACTGGAATGTCTTACAAAGATCAAATGTTCTAGAAAAATGTGCCAAAATGAGCAAAATAACAATGCTTGTAGTTTAAAATATTTTAACAAAATAATTGTTTGGGTAATTGAACTTTGTTTGAAAAATTTCACAAAATGCAATTTGAAGATCTTTTTTCATCACTTTAAAATGTTCCTTACATGGAAAAATTATGAAAAAAATATTTGTTCCAATGTATCTGTTTTGGCACCGGAACTATTTCGGAACGCGAAAAGAAACCCGAAAACACTAATCGTTTCACTAAACGAAACACTTTATTCTTCGGTTTGATTGGGGGTTTATTAGCGAGCGAAGTGAATACGGCGGCGGTTTGGTTTGAAGTGATTTCTATTAATATAAATAGCCTCAGAAGCGAATAGGAGAAACTAATATAAACCATGAAACTCTTTCCTATTCTTCCTATCAATACATATAAGATTTATCTGAGTGTTGTTTTGAGAGAGGAAAAAGCATCTGTTCGAGCAGTGAACAGAGCTTCTATCCATCCGAAAGCTCGATTAGATCACTTTCGGATGGATCTACTTTGACGTGTGGGTAACTGTTATACTAATTTAAACTACCACTACTACTACTACTCCTACTTCGGCTCTACGCAAACAGTATCAATCGTTCGAGCGTAAAATGAACTTCATAATGCCATATTTTCAAAGCAATGGAAAACTCTCTACTTTTTTCAGAAAAAAATTTCTAAAATGTTGATTATGGGTACAATTGATCCCCTAGAGTTGGGTACAATTGATCCCCCTTCCAAACGGCATATTCTTCTTCTGAATTGATCGTTTTGATTGCTGATTACGAAATTACTAATATTTATCCAAAAACTAATATTTATCAAACAATTGTCTGAAGAAAAGAGCCAAAATTATTAATTTTCTTTTAATTATAAAAAATAGCGCCTTTAGGTATGCAATGTTATTAGAGTTGAGACAAAGTTATAGAATTTTCTTCTTATGTCTGCTATAAATTGTGAAATGAGTACAAACATGACCAAAATAGTCAATTGACATTCTATCTTGGGTTTTGTTTGATTTTTATACAAGGATTAGGGCTTCCTGAATAAAAGATCCAGTCTCCTTCATTAGGGGATCAAGTCTCCTCTAACTTCAGAAAAATCGCAATTTTTTTACTCCCACAAAAATGCTTCTAGTTCATCAACGGGTTCAAGTTTCGATCTAATTTTTGGAGCATAGAAATTTGAAGTTACAAGCTGTCAGAAAATGTCAAAGACGGCGAGTTGCTAAATTTTTCCAGAAAGATATGGTTAAAATAAGAAAAGGGGATAAAGTATCCCCACTCTCCCCTACTGAAAATCTAGTTTCTTGGCCCCTGTGCTTGTGCAATTTAAAAAAAATGTCAAAATTTTTTCCTCATCTCTTAAGTTTTACGTAGAACAAAAGTTGTTTGTAATCATAAAACTTAGCTTCTGAGACTTCTTCAGCGTAAAACAATTAGCTCTAGAGGGTTAATATCGTTGCATTAAAAATAGAATTACATGTAAGAACTGTTTTCTGTTTCGTTTACAGCAACATGGGTCGGCGGAGGCTACATCAACGGAACAGCAGAAGCCATCTACACATCCGGCTTAGTCTGGTGCCAGGCACCGTTTGGCTATGCTTTAAGTTTGGTTTTCGGTAAGTGAAAAAAACCTTCCATCGATTCTTTCTATCTTCTTAAACAAGAAAAGAAGGAAGACGGTGTCATACCGGCTACACATACATATTTGCCATTTAAAGCTTATCAACGAAATCCTCGTAATTGTTTCTCGCTTCTTCATCGGCCAGGTGGAATCTTCTTCGCCAATCCGATGCGAAAACAGGGTTACATCACCATGCTGGATCCGCTGCAGGACAGCTTTGGGGAGCGCATGGGAGGATTGCTGTTTTTGCCGGCCCTGTGCGGTGAGGTATTCTGGGCGGCGGGAATTTTGGCCGCCCTTGGAGCCACCCTGTCGGTCATCATCGACATGGAACAGGAGACCTCGGTGATCCTGTCCGCTTGCATTGCGGTTTTTTACACCCTGTTTGGGGGTCTCTACTCGGTGGCCTACACCGACGTCATCCAGCTGTTCTGTATCTTCATCGGGCTGTGGATGTGTATTCCGTTTGCCTGGGCCAACGACCACGTCAAGAGCCTCTCGTCCATGGAGGTGGACTGGATTGGGGAAGTTGGCGAGGGCTTCCACTGGTATTATGCCGATTACGGTCTGCTGCTGATATTCGGGGGCATCCCGTGGCAGGTAAGAGAATAGTCGATTGTTTGTACTTCAAATTCAATTCAACTCATTCTGTTAAAACGAAACTTTCTGTATTTGTTCTTTAACATTAATGCTATTTCGACAGCTTGAAGTTCTAGATCGCGAAAAACTTTAAGAGTAATTAGCTGTTAGTTTTTTATTGTAAAAATATTTAACTTATTTTTTTTGTATTTTATTTATTTGAAACGTCTTACACCTGAGGATTTAAGGAGCCAAACTCGTTTTGCATGTTTACAGTTTGCTTAAGTCTAGATTATGGTTACCATGTCCCGCGACACCAAAAAGAGTACATTGGGATCATCGCTTCATCGCTTATCCGAGCTCTGGTTTTCTGAGCTCCTGCCTTATCCCAGCCATCAGGTTGACTCAAGATCCGTATATTATCAAGTATTACGCCCGGATGGTATGCAAAATGTTGTACAGTAGAACTCCGCTTACCCGAGTTCGTCGGCCAAGGTACCACCACGGATAAGTGAATTAAACGAAATACATTGACAAACCCTTTTGCTCTGGTATTGCATATCATCCAGGCGCAAAGCCCGGTTCTTACATGAATTTCAATTTTATATTTAATCGACTTTTCTGGCAAGTTTAGATTTTAAACTTGCCATAGACGTCAATTCAACAGCTTATAAATATATCGCGATGATAAAAGACATTTTTACATGGATTTTGGATAAGAATGGTGGCTCGGATAACGCAGAGACTTGGATGGGCGGGGTTATACTGTACATATTTTGTGCTATCTGAGGTGGCACCGAGATATTTCCATTTAATCAAATACTGTTAATGTCTTGGAGGTTAACTCACATGACAATTATAAATTTTCTTTAAACTATTCTTCTACTTTACCTAAATTTTGTGCATATTGATTACTGTTTGCATACTCAAAGGCGCTTATCGCGCTCACTTTTTATAACGACAAAAAATGCATGTTTATTAAAACAAAATTGTTAAAGTTATTAAATTAATAACTTTAACATTTTGTTTTAATAAACATGCATTTTTGTCGTTATAAAAAGTGAGCGCTAATAATATTAATTGTTGTGAGCTGTATTCCTTTCCTAGTTTTTTTAATTTAATAATTAATGGCATTTCGGTGAAGTATACATTCTAACAGGAAGAATTTCAAGTAAAAGTAATGAAAATTATAGACGGATAAATTAGATTAGGAAGCATGAAAAATGTTGAAAATGAGCCAAGAGCGTGATTTGAGAAAACTTCTTGCCGCACAAGACCATTTGTCCCGCACCGTATCATTGTCTAGAAGAAGCAAAGTCGATAGGCTGACTTTGCATTGATCTATACAATGATATTTGGATGGATCGAAGCACGTGTTTTTCGTACCTTGATCGGATAAAAGGAAATGTACGGCCGGCTCGAATGAAGTTTTCTATTGCGAGCGCTGGTTCGATTGGAGCATATTGTTCAGTCAACAACATATAGGAATATATGCTCATGCAAAGCGACGACGATGGCAGTTGGTTTGAGATTTTTATCTCAACACACATCTGAGATATTAAAAGTGGCCCACGTTTCCCCATGGCCCACGATACCCCACTCTCCCCTAAAATTTCACAAAAAGAAGAGTACGCCCATTTTTCGATCGAAAAAGAGTACATGTACTCTTAAAAGAGTACGTATGGTAACCCTAGGCTAAGAGAAACAGATATTTCCTGAGACAGACGTTGATCCGCCTTTAGGGTTACCAGATCACGCAACACCAAAAAGAGTACATTGAGATCATTCACCAAAAAAGTAAGGAGAGACGATATAACCAATGATCAAATTGATTTGACTCTTAGAACAAAAATTCAACCATTTTCTGTCTAATTTTTTGTTGTCAGCTTTTGCAGGTTCGCAATACCGACGGCAGGTGGCGAACCTGAAAAATTTGACAAAAAATGCCCTGTAGGAAAAATGGTCCTATTTAGCCCGATTTTATCGTAGAAATTGCGTGTTTTATTTTCAAAGTTGGGTGGCATTTCCTAACTGGGATAGCATTTCTTCAAATCGATCGATGCGCACTCTGGAATCGACATTGCGTACTGTTAGAAAAATGATTTTTTTTGTTTTTTTTTTTCTGGAAAAATTATCCAGAAAACGAAATCGAGTGTCCAGTCAGTATGGTCAGTGATATAACTCTTGTTTCCTGAGCTCCCAGCCATCAGGTTGATACAAGGTTCATCTAACTATGGAGCTTTGCTTCCGGATGGTATGCAAAACAGAAGAAAAAGGATGTATATATTTCGTATTTTCTGAGGAGGCCCCTTCTACCTCGAATAAGCGGGGTTCTACTGTAATTGGAAACCGAGATATTTCCATTCTTATTCTCTCTATTTGTTAAGGTTATGCAAAACTTGGATTATTCGAAGAGATATCAGTACACTGAGGTTTTTTTACGCGGTTTTTTTTACACGGTTTTTTTATACGCGGCTTTTTTTACGCGGATTTTCGAATTAACGCGGTTTTTTTACGCGGATTTTCGAATTAACGCGGTTTTTTTTACGCGGATTTTCGAATTAACGCGGTTTTTCAGAGAAAATATTCTAAGACTTTTTCAAAGGAAAACACTTACATAGAATCTTTTTGTAGTTGGGAAAATCTTAGCTCTGAGACAAAGAACGTGATACATGAAATCTGTGACCTGAGACCTGAGACTTGAGACCTGAGACCTGAGACATGAGACCTGAGATTTGAGACCTGAAATATGAGACTCGAGATCTGAGACACGAGACATGAGACATGAGACCTGAGACTTGAGACCTGAGACATGAGACCTGAGACATGAGACATAAGACCTAAGACTTGAGACCTGAGACATGAGACCTGAGACTTGAGACATGTGACATGAGACCTGAGACATGAGACCTGAGACATGAGACATAAGACCTAAGACATGAGACCTGAGACATGAGACCTGAAACCTGAGACTTGAGACATGAGACCTGAGACATGAGACCTGAGACATGAGACATGAGACATGAGCCATGAGACATGAGACATGAGACCTGAGACCTGAGACATGAGACATGAGACCTGAGACATGAGACATGAGACCTGAGACCTGAGACATGAGACATGTGACCTGAGACATGAGACCTGAGACCTGAGACCTGAGACATGAGACCTGAGACATGGAAGATGAGACCTGAGACATGAAACCTGAGAAATGAAACCTAAGACCTGAGACATGTAACATGAGACCTGAGACATGAGACATGAGACATGAGACGATCTGAATTCCACACTGTCAAATAAGCCTCACTATATTCTACTATTCTATTAATCTAACTTATTTTGTTTTTTATCTTAAAAATAAACTATCATTGTACGCAAATTTTTAAATAATCATGGTTCTTACGCGTTTTTTTTAGTAACGTGCTGTTTTGTTTGAATTTTTTAATTAAAATGGATTTTTACAGTGGATTTTCGAATTAACGAGGTTTTTTTTACGCGGATTTTCGAATTAACGCGGTTTTTTTTACGCGGATTTTCGAATTAACGCGGTTTTTTTTACGCGGATTTTCGAATTAACGCGGTTTTTTTTACGCGGTTTTTTTTTACGCGGGACGAAATACCGCGTAAAAAAAAACCTCAGTGTATTAAGATGTTATGCTTGCAAACCACAAAAACGCGTACACTTACTTTACAATCATTATTTGAGATTATACACAAATGCCATAACGGTGTGGTAAAGTGTCAAAAATAAAACCTAAAAAAATATTTGAGATTTTTGCACATTTGAACATATTATCTTAATTGTGTACATATTGATTAGTGTTTGCATACTCAAAGGCGCTTATCTCGCTGACCTTATTACGACTAAAACGCATGTTAATGAAAACAAGATGTTAAAGTAATTTGTTGTAAGTCGTATTTCTTTCGTAGTTTTAGCATAAAATGTGGAACAACCTCATAAAATGGAAGAAATACGTAGATTCTTCAGATCAAATGCATTTCAATAAAAAAAGAGTACATTTGGTGAAATTTCACAAAAAGAAGAGTACGCTCATTTCTCGACCGAAAAAGAGTACATGTACTCTTAAAAGAGTACGTATGGTAACCCTAACCTAATTTGAAATAAATATTTATAATCAATACTGATGTTATGAAATCGCTTGGTTCATCTTTGTACCTGAAAATAATCATATTTTCGTAGGTGAAAGAAAGAATTATAGAAACATGAGGTATCAAAGAACGAAAGAACATAAACCGTAGATATCATGAAATTTTCGAAGATACAACGGCTCACCGGCAGGACTTGAACCTGCAATCTCCGCTTCAGTAAAATGGCGCGTTATCCAATTTCACCACGGTGAACATGATGAAATCGGCGAACACGAGCAATCGAGCTCTGCCGATCAACTGCTGGACCTTCTATCAAAACACCATGTATGTGTATCCATTAGACTGCCCCAAATGACCCGACTTTTGAAAAAGGTATACGCTGCAGGCTAAAATTGATCCTGGGTTTAGTACAAGATCTCATGCCAAATTTGGGCCAGATCGGACCACGGGAAGGGGTCGCTCAACGAGCCTGAAGTTTGTATGGGATTTTGAGACATTTTGTTCGAGAGGAACATGAAAAACCAGTTTTTCGTCAATAACTTTTGTCTCCTTCGACCGATTTCTTTCAAAAACGGGTTTTCTTAAAGCCTAAAATATGACAAATATTTCATCCAAAGTTTTCATTTCAATTAAAGTTAAGATAAAAAAGTTATTAAGCTTCAAAAATTGGCTAACTTTTTTAAGGGTGACATTCATCACTGTTTTAATGAGGCGACTAAATGCCCGACCAGACACTCAATGTGAAATACATGCCGTTTCGACTGTACGATTTGTGATGCCAATAAAAAAAAACAATAACTCCAATAACTTTGGTTCTCGTCGGCCGATTTCTTTCAAAAACAATTTTTCTAAAAGCCTCAATTATGACAAATATTTCATCCGAGGACTGCAATTCGATAAGAGTTAAGATAAAAAAGTTATAAGGCTTCAAAAATGGGCTAACTTGTTTACGGTGGTATTCATTACTGTTAATGAGGCGTCAATATATTCGACCGCCCCGACTCATTGACAATGATGAATATCATCCTTTAAGAAAAACCGTTTTTGAAAGAAATCGGCCAACGAGAACCAAAGTTATTGATTAAAACAGGTTTTTCATGTTTCTTCCGAGCCAAATGTCTCGAAATCCCATACAAACTTCAAGCTCGTTAAGCAACCCCTTCCCGTGATCCGATCTGGCCCAAATTTAACATGAGATCTTACGTACTCTACCATACGTACTATTTTAAGAGTACATGTACTCTTTTTCGATCGAAAAATGAGCGTACTCTTCTTTTTGTAAAATTCTACCAAATGTACTCTATTTTCTTGGTGAAAGGAAATAAATTATATTTTCTCATATAAATTAAATTATTTCATGTAATTCATGTATCGGAACATGAAGATTGTATTCTTATAAATCCAAAAACTACAACTTTTTATGCATTCGTTGCATAAAAAACACTTCAGTTGTGCTTATTTTGTTAAATGTTTCAAAGGATGGATTCCTATGGAAGAAATAACGATTTCAATCTGGATTTTTCGTTCAAAATTAGCGCCTTTCAGTATGCAATGAACTCCTAAACAGTAGGCAATATGTATAACAACAACAAAAACATAGTGCAAAAATCAAAAGCGAACGAATCAGCAATAATGTTTATGAAGAGTAAAAAACTACGCCTCTAAAAAAACTATTAAAAAATTTTTTTTTATCAACTTTCGTGTGCTTCTCAGTATGTATTTAATTGAAACGTTTTTAATCTATTTGTCAATTAAGTCACATATCTTGCAACAAATTGACGCTATTTGAATGACCTAAAACATCATGGCTTTGAATAAATGGCGTTTGTGTTAACAATTTTGAAAATATTTCTCAATGTACTCTTTTTGGCGTAGCAGGATATGGTAACCCTAAATTAGGTGTGTAAAAATTGAGTTTACCAAATCCAGTGCTGTGGTTTATCTAGCTGGTGCTTATATTAATCATACATATACCTAGTACTGCATTCAATTCCAGTTCTATTGGGTTTCATTAAGCTGATTGAAAAATATTAAGAAAGCGAACACAAGAGTACTTACCAACTTACCACTAACTGTCCCACAAAATTGCTACTCTCGTTGCAGGTATACTTCCAACGGGTTCTTTCCAGTAAAACCGCTGGTCGAGCGCAAGTTTTATCCTACGTGGCAGCGTTCGGGTGCATCCTGATGGCTATTCCACCGGTCCTGATTGGGGCCATCGCCAAGGCCACCCGTAAGTGTTGAAATTACTGCTTTTCTACTGTTATATCTAATTTATGTCGGTGTCTTCATCCGCCAGCATGGAACGAGACCGACTACAAGGGCCCTTGGCCGCTGACCGAAACGGAAACCAGCATGATCCTGCCGATGGTGCTCCAGTACCTGACGCCGGACTTTGTGTCCTTTTTTGGACTGGGTGCGGTTTCGGCCGCCGTCATGTCCTCTGCCGATTCATCAGTATTATCGGCCTCGTCGATGTTCGCGCGAAACGTCTACAGGCTCATCTTCCGGCAGCGGGCCTCGGAGATGGAAATTATTTGGGTGATGCGTGTGTCAATTCTTGTCGTGGGCGTTCTGTCCACCATCATGGCGCTAACCATTCCCTCGATCTACGGCTTGTGGTGAGTAATTTCCCAAAAATCTAAAACTGATGGTTTTTTTTCTAATTATTTTTCTTTTGTTTCTATTTCTAGGTCAATGTGCTCCGATTTGGTGTACTGCATTCTCTTCCCTCAGGTAAGTTTTGACCCCACCGTTTTTCTTCTGCTAACGTTCGATGCATAAAAAATGCCACCCACCCAAGGTTAGGCTTGAGGCAGCACATTTTCCGTGAACAGCTGCAGGGGGACAATTTCGAGTCCTTTTGATACGAGGGTGCGGACAAGAAATTTTTCTATCAAGTTCGAACGAAACTCTGCTGCTGCTTTGAAAATTCAGACAGGTTCGAAAGAAAACGAACCATCGTTTCTCATAAATATATAAATACATCGTTCGGAGCCCCAGTCTCAGTCATATCCACCCTATACGGTTGGTTTCAACTATTAACGTGAACATTCGGAGTAACATATTCGTGTACGTATTTGAACCGATGTCGATGTACCACTTAGGAGATAAAAAGGAAACAAGATTGTTGAAGGTGGTCGCTCGTTTTTTTTCCACCACTGAAGCCTGAATGTGTAACAAATACATAATTTCATATTTAAGTACCCTCCATTACTTAGCTCCGGTGCATGTAAATTTATTGTGATCGCTTTTCTTATTAGAAGAACCCATAAAGGGCGATGGGAAACGTGGGAACAGGTCGCTCGAATCAGATAATAATCAGTTCCATGTGAAAAACTTGTTTTAGTCCTGCTTAGCTCATACATGCAAGTGTTCTAGGAAAAAGAAAAAAAAATGTTACAAAAATTTCAAAGGCATATAGAGTTATTTTTTTATTTAAAAACTCTTAGCCATTCCAAAAATTAACGCGGAATCTTTTTTGGTACATAACATTGCATAATGAAAGGCGCTTTCTATTCGCTTTGAATAGCTTAGTCCAAGGTATCCAACCAAGGTTGCAAAATCTCATGAGTTTAAGATTTTTATGAGTGAGATTTTCTTCTTTGAATTTCACTATGATGTTGATGAATCTCATCGTAAGCATCACATACAATAACTGCCTTGAATTTTGACGTTTTCTGATCCTGAGAGCAAGGTTGTCGAAAAATATTCTGTGTTTTTGAGGAAAAAAATCTCAATTTCTGTGATTTTAATCAAAAATTCTGTGATGGTTTTCTGTGATGCTTTTTCCTTCAATTTCATTGAAAATTCATGATAAATTTAGCCTTTTTACATCCAAGTTGAGAAAAATCAATTAAAATTACCAATCTTATCAAACATTTTTAGTTCAATGTAAAAAATCTAAGAAATGTAATTGCCAAAAAATCATAATTTTGTAAATCCATTCAAAGTTAAAAAATACTGTGACACAGATTCTGTGATGAAAATTTGCTTAAAATTCTGTGACTTTACAGATTTTTCTGTGATTTCGGCAATCTTGCCTGAGAGTCACAAGCAGAAAAACTACTTTTGCGACGGCACAAATACCAGATCGGAGGCATCGAAGGAATTAAAAGTAATATTTGAACAATCCTTCAACAATAAAAGTTAGAACTTAAAAAAGTGTTCCAGTTCAGAAGAAACTGAACTTACCACAACTTTTTAAAACACTGCCAGTTTATACCTGTTAATTGTTAAATTCCAGTTTTACCATTTCAAAACATCTTTCTTAAGAACATACATTTAAAAATTGAGTTCCATCAGGATTTGATAAGAATTTATATATTATATTTCTGTCTCAAGTGAATAAGTTTGCTTCTCAACTTTTTTCTTGACGTAGTTTGCAAATTAATGTTTCGTTTATGTTACTGGATGAACGACGAAAATTTCTCTCGGCTCATGATTGACTAAACATGGGCTAAATATGTTTTTCTGTTGTGATAAGTCTCACATCGTGCTCGGGAGATTGAAAACATGCTATTAATAAAATTGTATTGCCCACAGTAATGAACTTTTAAGTTTGTTAAAACGTGGATTCAAAATGTTTGTATTTTTATCATGGACAAAATATCGTAGTAAATCTGTAGTAAATTTCTGAAGAAGAAAACATGGCCGTTGCACCAAAAAAGAAGATATGATTGATATAGACCTATCTAATGTTCGATAAATTCACTTATTCTATTTCGCGCGCTTTTAAAAGATTTATAGAATCCTTCATTGAAAAAGAATACGACTGAAATAATAATGTGCCATTGAATATCAAGATAGACCAATTATTTATTTCTTCAGTTTGGAGTCATTGACAAAACGATTTTTTTGGTAAGCAGCCATATGCATCAAACATAAATTTTACTTTAGTTATCATAATGAATGGTGGCTTCTTTTTTTTAACGATTGTTATGAACCTTTTAAAAAAATCGACACGGCAAACACAATATACATAATTACTTACCAAGGTTATTGGAACACAAGCTTCTCTGACTTTATCAGTAAGTAGGCGAGAGAGCGCGTGGAGGTTCAGTGAGTTTGTTTGTAAACATCGGAAAATTTGTTCGAGCTGAGGGCTTTGTTGGTAAACAAACTCCACGTACTCCATAGTAACCAAATCAAAATGGCTGAATCGGGAGTTTCTCATATCGTTACACCTCTTATATGTATATACACAACTTGCTACTTACTTACTTAATGATCCCGCGTCGAATCTACGGCGCATAGGGCCATGGTAAAAGACCTCCACTGTTGACTATCCTGAGTCAGTGTCTTCATTTGGTTCCAGTCAAGGTTCTCGTGGACAGTTCGGATTTCTGTGATTATTTAGGCCTCGCCGTCACAAGTTTCTGGGTCTGCCTCTTCTTCGATGTCCTTCTGGATTCCAATCTAGCGCCTCTCCGCAAATCTCGTTTTCATCTTTTCGCAGCGTGTGCCCAATCCATCTCCACTTACGTTCCCGAATCTCGATTTCTAGCGCCCTTTGATGACACCGGCGATGTAGTTCCTCATTTGAGATCCAATTGCCAGGCCACCAAGCGCGGATGATCCTCCGCAGGCAGCGATTCACAAATACTAGCAGTTTTCGCGTCGTCACCGCATATTTGCACCAAGTTTCACACCTGTACAACAATACGGATTTGACGTTTTAGTTGAAGTTTCGGATTGCCGTTCGTAGAGATATCTGGCGTGACCGCTGTGGAGGTTAAATCGGTTCGGTATGGCTGACCGAGAAGACGCCCACTTACCTAGGCCGTCGTTGCCGAAGAACTGAGCGCTGTTTCGCTCGTACGCTTTCTGCTGACGGATGAGAGAGGGAAGACGAGTACGCGTTGACTCGCGAAAGCTGTCATACACGAAGAAACCGTTTAACGGCAACCTGACAGCTGATGATTCTGAACGATGGGTACGACACTAATAATCATCTGCTACACATCTCCCCCTTACACTAATAAAAGAAACAAAGAGACTTTCCATAGTAGCCCCCAGTATTCGGAGATTCGGATTTTTACAATTCATAACAGACGTTATGTGTTTTCAGACGCAATTTATTAACCACGTAACATTCAGAGCTATTTAGTGATCACTCCCTTCCTCTGACTGTTCATCCTGAAGGCGAATTCTTAGGTCTGCGAACGTCGCACGTTCATCATCATATTGTTCAGCTAAATCGACAAACTCTTGATCCCAAAATCGATCTTCATCCTCATCCCAAAGCAAATTTCTCGGTCTCTGCTCCACGAATAAAACGTTTTCACTTAGATAACCCGGCGTCTTTCTTTCTCTCGTAGCACGTAAGTTTTCCGGAACATTTGTTGAATCGTCTCCCGATAAGGTTGACGCCAATGTCCCACTCTTTTGACTTGTGAAACGTGTCGCTATAGATTATTACCAAGGTCTTCTGTCAGTATGAGCTTGCCCTTCTCTTCACTAACAACCGTATATCGAGTCGTTGAAAATCTTGCGTCCCCTTTCTTTCTAGCCTGTGGCTGTGTTATAACAACATCGCCTTCTTTAATACGGCATTCTCTCGCAGATCGCTTGCTATCCTCTAGACATTTTCCCCTCAGTTTAGCAGCCGTATCGCGTTTATCAATCGCTTCGTTATCATGCTTGACCTTGGTGTATTGCAACAAGGGAAGACCTTTGCGTATTTTACGCCCTGACATCAAACTCTTCGGGAGGGACGGCGGTGATTGAGTGTGCAGCTGAATTGTGAGCCTCAACTGCCAACTGGAGCTCCTCCAAATAAGATGACAGATTTGAAACCGCGACAATCATCGCTTTATTGATAAGCTTCATACAGCTTTCAACCAGTCCGTTCTGCTGAGGAAAAAGCGGAGTAGAGAATATGTTCCGAATACCTCTTTGAGGGCAATGTCTTTTGAACTCTTCACTACTAAACGGAGGACTGTTATCCGACTTGATCGACCGAGGAAAACCTTCTCTTTTAAATAATTCATTCAGTACCCCTTTTACAGAATCATAATTCGTCGATTTTATTGGTTTAGCTATTACATAACGTGACCTGTAGTCTACAATTACCAAGATATAGATACCCCTCAAAATTGCAAGTTGCTAGAAACTAATTTAGTATTTTAAACGTGACCGCCAGATGTTTCGGAGACGCGCAAACTCAAATCGGGCCTTTCTGATCCGGGTTTCGATGTCTTTCCTGGTACCACCATCAGGCGTTATCTGGCTACCAAGGTACTGGAAGGACTTCACTTCCTCGACTTGTTGCCCAGCTACCATGAAATTGGAAGGATTTCCTGTGTTGATCTCTATCGACTTGGTCTTTCCGACATTGACCTTGAGACCTGCTGCCTTGGAACTTTCGGTGAGGTCTTTAAGTTTGCTGTGCATATCCGGTTGTGTTTGGGAGAGCAAAACAATATTGTCAGCCAGGTCAAGGTCGTTCAGTTGATCCATTGTTGAAGGATTCCACGGCAATCCTCGGTTCGTTGCACAGTTGATCGATCCAGTCAGAATGTCATCCATTACGATTAGAAAAAGTAGTGGTGATAAAATACATTCTTGTCTCACTCCAGCACTTACCGGGATTGGTTCGGACAAGACACCATCGTGCAAGACCTTGCACGAAAATGCCTCGTATTGTGCTTTGATGTGATTGACTAGTTTCTCTGGTACTCCTCTTCGCCTTAGAGCCGCCCAGATGTTTTCATGGTTAAGTCGGTCGAATGCTTTTCGAAATCAACGAACACCAGCAGAAGAGAGTCCTGGAATTCGTTGATTTGTTCCAGTATTATTCGTAGCGTTGTGATGTGGTCCACAAATGATCGTCCGGATCGGAATCCAGCTTGTTGCCGTCGGAGTGTAGCGTCGATTTTCTCCTGGATCCTGTTCAGGATCACTTTGCAGAGTATTTTGAGGGTTGTACAGATCAACGTTATGCCTCGCCAGTTCACTCTGGCTCAAAGAAAAAAAAATAAATTTTCAAGCACCAGCGTCAGGCGCTGCTTGTAAAGCGCCTATCAGTAGGCTCCTACGTTTAGAACAAATTGCCCAGTCAAATGATTTGCATGGCGGTTTTTTCAACACTTTGGTTCGACCAGAGGGAACTGTGTGCAAACATTCAGTTACTAAAATCCAATTTTCCAGTAAATGTGATATCAGATATTAATCAGTAAAGCCTCAATGTCTTGATAAGAGTCTAAATTGGTTGGATAAATGGAAGAATAAGAAATCTTTTGAAATGGTACTAATTGGTACGGCTGTGAACTTTGAACTCAATTATCTCGAAATCAAGTTTATGGCGTTCCGTTCGGTCTGTTAGGCATAAAATCATACAAATTCTTCAGTTAATTTCAATATTTAATTCATGAATTACTTCAATTGACTTTCAATGTGTGATAAATTCGTGGTAAGTGATAAGTCATAAAATTTACTCTTTTCGAAAACAGTTCATTGCGAGTTAGCTTTAAGTAGTTCTGAGTTGACATTTCAATATAAATTATTCATTTCAACAATTTCCATGCTACAAAAAATGATTTATTGATTTTGTGATGTCGTTCACATTTCATATTCATGAAATAGCGGACATGTCTCAATGTAGGCTAATTGAAGAACTTTTTAGAACTTCGAGTCCATAGAAGGCTATTTGAGACCTAATTTGTAACTTTTATACTGAATGGATTCGATTGACATCTCACAAAAACGGCTATTGAAGGATATTTTTTGGAACACGCTCCTTAATTTTAACTCAAAATTAAGTTTGACCGACGTTCAAAACATAGTTCGATTCTATGAACTTAAAGTTAAGTACCCTTTTTCCTCCTTGCGATGGTTCAAAACGGAGTTTGAACTGTGAGCTCAAAATTGATCCTTTTTTCCCTTCGGCGAGGGAGCAAAGCTGAGTTCGACCGTATGAACTAAAAATTGAGCTCTCTTTGTTGGACTGAAAACACTTAGCGAGTTCACTTCGAACAGGAACAGCAACCAACTAACAAAATTTTGTCGTTCCGGAACAATTACCGGAAGACTATGAGGAACTTCATAACGGAATGTCCACCGTGTCAGCGTAAAATTCTGTCCGTCATTGTCATCATATGGTGAGCGGCTTGGAATGTCCGGAAGCTCCCGGATGTTATTTACTTCCCGTGGGAAGTAACATCCGGAAGTTTTCTTTGACCGGGAGTGTCAAAACTTTCCACCGCTCTGTAATTGCAATACAATGTAGATACCGGAACAGCAACATGCGGGTACAAAAAATTTAACCATCCTTTAATTCCCCGAAAATAAACAACCCTCGAATAAAAAGGATAAATTCAAGTTCGGCTGTCGAACTTAGTATTGAGTATGCCAATCAGAACATAGTTTTGCGATTGCCCAGTCAAACTCAAAATTGAGGGCTGCCACTGAAGTGCTGTTTTGAACGAAAACTACTTAATTTTGAGTTTAAAAAAAGGAGCGTAAACTTCAAGTCCATAGAAGGCTGAATGAGACCCAATTTGTAACTTTTATACTAAATGGATGCGATTGACATGTCACAAAAATGCTATTTAAGGAACTTTTTGGAACTGCAAGTCCATAGAAGAATATTTGAGGCCGTATTTATAACTTGCGATTGCCGTGTCACAAAAAGACTATTGTAACTTTCATGCTCACATTCGAGTAAATTCGGTACCAATTCCCTTTGGAACCTTTGTTCAGCGAAATTCGAACTTTGGGGACACGAGTTTGAGTAGATATGAGACTTTTGGTTGCTTGAATATGTACCAACAGTTGTTAACAGTCTATCCCCTTCTGTAACTTGAGGATTCATATGGACGAGAAAAAGACACACTTATGATACAGATATTACTGTGGCATCGCTGCCTCCGACTAGAGTAGTTCACTGAAATAGAGCCTGTGTGCTAAAATTTAAAGATAGCTTTGGAGGAAGCCATCGTTTCATCATGGTTCAGTTCGAGTATCCACGGGACCAGCAAGGTTGCCGAAAAAAATCTGTGTTTTGACGAAAAAAAACTTCTGACATTGTGTGATTTTTCCGAAAAATTCAATGAAGATTTTCTGTGATGCCTTTTCCATTAATTTCATTCAAAAGTCTACTTTTCTACATTCTACTTAAGAAAAATCAATTAACATTATCACTAATAATATTTCTCCAATTCAAAGATAATTATCCAAAATTTGAATTGACATAAAAAAAAAGTTTGAAAAAACGTCCAAAATTTCAAAATTCTGTCAAATTTGTTAATATTCAAAAAATTCTGTGTTCTGTGACACAGATTCTGTGATGAAATTTGGCTCAAAATTCTGTGAAACTATAGATTTTTCTGTGGTTTCGGCAACCTTGGGGACCAGCCATACTCTTGAAATGAGAGATCGGAGGTTCAGTTCACCATATTCACGACAAAAGGGAGCAAATTGAAGAGGTACTCCTGTCCACTGAAAATGGTCGCTGATGTGAAAAACTACCAGCTGTTCAGTTTTTTTTTTGCTTCTCCGTACACCGAATATTGTTCGACATTAGTATGGGCGCTTTTCTCGTGTTTCAGTTCAGGAAAAGGCGGAAAAGAACAAAACCAGGCAGCGGAAATACAATGAACGGAGAGGGGAAAACATATAATATCATTATGGGGCGCAAATTGGGCGAAAAAACACCAGATGAAATTTTATCTCTATGTTCACGCTGGTTTACTTGGCTTTGTGTATCACATTCGTAAAAGTTAACAGAAAAGTACAGAACACAACAATCTTGATTAAACGGGGCGCCGAAAATAAAAATGCACAAATCTAAGATGTTTGAATCAAGCTGATAATATATATTTTTGAGTGTATAATATCGTTTGGACTTACTCAACTGTAGAAAAGGTATTAAAAAGATCTTTGAAGATTTGTTTTGATGGTAAAAAAATAAACAGTAAAGAAAGTGAAATTCCAGCATTTCAGTATCGATTTACATTGCCAAATTCAGTTTTAGGATTCAAAATAAGATATAAGAATGGTTCTCTTAAATTAGAGGGAGAATGTTATCCAAAACCCATAAATTCTATTTTGATTCTGATAAGTCAATTTAATCAATGATGAAATCAAAGGAACATAACGCCCACGGATTTTTCTTTATTTTCATTTTTGTGATACAACTATTCAATCAGTCACTGTCAAAGGCTTCATTCTATTCTGAATCTGTTTCTGGTTGGGAAGAAGAGGCGATCCGTTATTCCATTGTCCCACAAGGGTGCTCATCCGATGGGAAAATTTACCTTCGATGGATCCCCATTATCTTTGTTTCCTCTCTACTGCTATTCGGAACGGATGGAAGAAAAATAAGGGACTTTTTCGATTGTCATTTTGATGACAAATGGTTTGCATGATTTGATTACGACGATTTTAATGGTTTGTCATGTGTTTGCTCTTTTTGTTTCTACTCTTCCTCTCCCTTCCGATAGTTGCTGATGGTGGTACATTTCAAGAAGCACTGCAACACCTACGGAAGTCTGGCCGCTTACATAATAGCATTCCTGGTACGTTTGTCCGGTGGAGAACCGATGCTGGGACTGTCCCCGCTGATCTACTACCCGGGCTACAATGCCGAAACCAACATGCAGATGTTCCCCTTCCGTACGATGGCCATGATCATGAGTTTGGTTACGCTCGTCGGGGTTTCCTGGTGGACGAAGTAAATTTATTAATTAGTACACATTATGACAGGTAATTAGTTGCTAACCGATTTATCTTTCGTTCTGCAGATGGGTGTTTGAAACGGGTCGTCTTGCCCCCAATTACGATTATTTCCGCTGTGTGGTCAACATCCCCGAGGAATTGCATCGCGTTGGAGAGCCTTCCGATTCAGGCGAACAGGTAAGCACTTTCACAAAATAGAGGAAAATCGATCGTTTTTTTCTCAACAATTTGATTGTTTTAAAAAATATGCATTTGCATGTTAAATTTAGTTAAGAATCGTATGTAGACGACCATGCAAATGAATGAAAATATCTGATCATGTAGGTCATACAAAAGGTCATACACAGTATATTACAACACTGAAAACAGTATCAAAAGTACACTAAGATTTTCATTTGATTTCCAGCAAAAATAATTGCTGAAAGAGTTCAGCAATATCTACCAATCATTGTTGGAAACCAGCAAACATTATCCGTTTTGCTGATTGATTGCAGATGGTTCTTTGAAAGTTGCAAGAAATAATGTCAAGCTTCTTTGTGAATAACTGCGCATCTCTTACTGACGAAATGTATTGACGAAATAGCATAGCAACTTGGGAACGGTTCTTTGAAAGTTACCAGACAAATTGGATTGCAGATTTCAGTAAGGGAGAATAAGGATTCTTGATTCCTCAGCTGTATCTCGTAACTGGATTGTCTTACATGATCAAATGTTCTAGAAAAAATTGCCAAAAGAACAAAACAACAAACTTGTTATTTAGAAAAAAATTAAAAATTTGATTTTTTGAGTTATTGCACTTTGTTTGACAAATCTAACAAAATGTGAATTATTGTTCAGGATCGCCCCTGATGGTTCAGATCGATAGCTATTCTATTCTATTCTATTTTGTTTATTTATAGAGGATTTTAACCAACTTGGTCATTCGTCCTCCAGGCCAGATCGATAGCATCATATATTCTCTGGTGAAATAAAAAACCGCACTCATTCAAAACCATTGACAAACTGAAGTGGACTGTATTAAGACTTAGTAACTAAACTACAATTATGGACTTTGACAAACACTTGCCGTTCTAGGCATCTGACTTTGGCCCATAGGCGTCTGACTGAGCCCATCGTGGGCTTCTGATGAAGGCCGCTGATTCGGTTACCTGTTCCGTCGATGGATTGCAGGAAAAAGAGGCCGAGCCTTGGGCTGACTTTCGCTGGACCCTTCGTAAGCTCGTTTCCGAGGAAAAAACGATGATGATTACCGCCATTAATGCGCGCAGTATCGCCATGTTGCTACAGGGTCATTTCGTCTCATGTTAGGGTGGTTCGTTCCACAACATGCCGCCCGCTTGGTGCTTCGAGCCGGATGTGAACCAGTTACCTATGGATGCAGCATTGAAAAATAATAGCAACTGATGGAAATTATCCATTGATTCAACATAACTGCACATCACTGTAGATCAAAGTCGTTGAGACATATGATCATTGCTGTGAAAACGAAATATGCACAATCGATTGGAAAAAGCAAATCATTCCAATATTGAAGCTATTACCGTAGGTTCACAAGGTTGTTTCTCGCGTTTTGTAAAACACAGAACATTTTTCATTTCTTTTTAAAATCTACCTTGATGTGTGTCCTCCAATGTAACGGGTTGATTTTCCGTGGTGAGATAAACATACTCCTCCTGTATTTTCGCAAGCTTTTCAATACCTTCGAACAAAAAGGAATGGTACGATGAATAGCACTCATGTCGGGACGAAACACTCTAATCTTTACTTCGAACCGTTTCAGAGAGCACGTATCCGACCGAATACTGACGAGAAAACATAATGTAAACCAAGCGAACACGTCTTTCGAACAATTCCTTATGTTAAACAATTACAGTAATAACGTGTCCGAGCGAAGAGTAGCGAAGTGTAGAATGTTGCTCCTATTTTGATTTTGGAATCCACTCTTCAGTTGTCAAAATGCCGTCCAAGGAAGAAGAGCAGCGTATCAAAATTTTGCTCGCGCATCGCGAAATCCGAGCTACTCGCACGCAAAGCTGGCAAAATTGCTAAAAGTTGCCAAATCAACCGTTACAAATGTAATTAAAGTGTTTGGGGAACGTTTGTCGACAGCCAGGAAGTTTGGATCGGAGGGAAATCGAAAACCGGAAGCCACTGAGACGACAAAGAGAGTTACCGGTAGTTTCAAGCGAAACCCTAACCTCTCTCTCCGAGATGCCGCAAATAAGCTGGGTGTATCGTCTACAACCGTGCATCGAGCCAAAAAACGAGCCGGGCTATCGACTAACGACTTACAAGAAGGTAGTGACTCCAAATCGCGATGATAAACAAAATACGACGGCCAAAGCTCGATCCCGGAGGCTGAACACGACGATGCTGACGAAGTTTGACTGCGTTGTAATGGACGACGAAACCTACGTCAAAGCCGACTACAAGCAGCTTCCGGGGCAGGAGTTTTATACGGCAAAAGGAAGGGGAAAGGTAGCAGATATTTTCAAGCACATGAAACTGTCAAAGTTTGCGAAGAAATATCTGGTTTGGCAAGCCATCTGTACCTGTGGCTTGAAAATCAGCATTTTCATAGCTTCCGGGACTGTCAACCAAGAAATTTACGTGAAAGAGTGTTTGAATAAACGTCTGCTGCCTTTCCTGAAGAAACACGGTTGTTCCGTACTGTTTTGGCCGGATTTGGCATCTTGCCATTACGGTAAAAAGGCCATGGAGTGGTACGCCGCCAACAACGTGCAGGTGGTTGCCAAGGACAAGAACCCTCCCAACACGCCAGAGCTCCGCCCAATAGAGAAATACTGGGCTATTGTCAAGCAGAACCTAAAGAAAATCAAAAAAACTGCTAAGGACTAGCAGCAGTTCAAGGCAAACTGGCTTTCTGCGGCGAAGAAGGTGGACAAGGTGGCTGTACAAAATCTGATGGCAGGGGTCAAGCGTAAGGCCCGGCAATTCGGATTTGGAAAAGCAGAAGCCTAACTGAACATTTTTCCTGAATTTTATACTAATTAAACTTGAAAAAGAAATTTAATTTGATTTTTTAAATAAACGATTTCACCGTTTTAGACGCGTTTTCCCTTGACCAAATTTTGACCGTATCACCCTTTACTATAGTTAACATAATTTGGAACAAATGTTTGTTCTCATCTATAAATTTGAAATCACTCTTTTTTGTGTTCTAAAACAAATGGTGTATTTATCTTCCAGCTTTCGGTGATGGCTGGCGGTATGACGCGCATGTACGGCGCCGCCACGATGGTCGGTAAGGACGAACGCAACGGCCGAGTTAATCCGGCGCTGGAGGCCGACGACGATTTGCCAGTGGAGGAAGCCAAGCGCCAAATCCAGCAGCAACAGCAACAGGCGGCAGCAGCAGCTGGAGGCTACGGCGGTACATCCGGTGGAGGTGGCGGTGTATTGCAGGGTGGTATTGTCCCCGGTGGATATTCCGGCAGTGGCCCGGCGCTGCAACAGGGCCACACAGCATTTTGAAATCCAATGCAACAGCGGCAGTAAGAGAGATTTAAGATACAACTAACTACAGCCGCCGCCGTCGCCAATGCACAGAATTTTAAACGTTGACGTTAGTTTGCTCGTTGCGTTCTATAGTTGATAGCAATGACAAAACACGACACCTACTCACACAGTTCTCAAAATATTGTAATCAACTGTAATGCTGATTTCACAAGCGCTTTTTCGACGATTAGTCGGGTAGTTTTCTAGTCTGGAACAGGTTTCCATATATTGGGCGAGTTATCAGAAGAAAAAAAAACAAAAAATATGGTCTATCGAAGATCGAAGTAAGAAAACTACAAGTAAACGATACATATCAAAGGATGAAGTTAGTGCTTTTTGTTCTACATATCCAATTAATGCAACAGAAACATATCAAGCAACATGCTTTAAAAGAATGAAATAAGTAAAAAAAATCGTACTATTATTAGCAAACTTCTACATTATGCATATGATATACTCTAATGTAAAAGTGAGGTTGAAAGTGTTAACTAATGATGGGCGAACGCGAGGAAGTATCATGGTAATAAGCATTAGATGAAGGCGTAAATCTTTTGGTATTTTGTGTATGTTTTCTAATTTTAAAATATATTTGGTTGACGAGGTTCAAGACAGAAGATTTTATTGACAAATCTCAATGGATATTTTAAGTTGACTCATTTAATTATAATTCTTGAATCTGTGCAGATATAGCATTGGAAATGAAAGATTATTGTATGTGTTTTTTGTTGTTGTTTCGATTATAGTCGTTTTATCTCCTTTATGACATTCGCGACTTTATCAACGTTGCAGTTGGCGGGTTGTTATTGAAAAACTTATCCGGTACAACTGTGTTCGATGTTTACTCTTGGGCTCGAGCTCACGGACATCGGCTCAGGAAGCAACTTGTTAACTGAGCTATATCACAAGCCCGTTGTATGTGGCAAATCAGATATTGATATGAAAATGCATACATACTTTGAATGCTCAGGATGAAAATAAAAAATGCGAAATTTTGTTTCTTCAATTTTCACCATCATGGAAAGAAATCGTCTTCAAAACCAGCGTTGATTAATAAATGTTTTAATGTTGAGCAATGATGAGCGCAGAACACACATTAACATACAAATTTGTTTTACGAAGCAGTTTTAGAACCTACACACCTACATACGCAGTATAGGATTTAAAAAATCTCAAAAGTTACTGATCAATCAATGTCTGCAAATTTTGTGGATTTAGGGAAAACTAATTTTTCATAGCAGGCCTTGTTGAATACAGACGTTTTTTTCAATCTGTTTCGGAACATTATGTATATTTCGGTCCAACGCCGTTTTGCATAAATTCATTTGTGAAGTGAAATTGTAAAATCATAATAAAAACATTTGGCATAATGATCATTTGGCATAAAATTCGTTTGGCATAAAAACACCAAAGCATAGATCTTTTTGCATTGACGAGCTTCTAGGTTTATTCTTAGCCCTAGGTTTCGAGGTCTACCAATAGCTAGAGACAGTCCCTTTACATCATTTTTGTTCGAACGTGAGGAGGCTTTTTTGTTGTTTTGAACCATATTTTGAGAACGGCCCCGTTTTTTAGTGATTTATTAGGTTATTTGTAGTTGATTGCATTTCGTCTTTTTTAATTAAGTCAGTTTTTTTACCTATCAAAACATACTAAAAGAAAATGTATATTCATTTATTTTTATGCCAGATGACATTATGCTAAACGAAAATTAAGGCAAATGATCATTATGCCAAACGACCATTATGCCAAACGACTTCATACCAAACGATATACTATCGTATATTAGGTATATGTTTGTTGGAAAACAGTTACTTTTATGTTTTGATTTCGTGATATTTTGTGAGTGTTAAAATTTGTGTTATTTTTTAAGATTTCCAACAAAAGAGTTATAAATTCGCAACAGTTCTCATCCTCATATCGAAATAAAATAATAAATTTTCTATCATCGAGGTTATGTAACGATGGGTAAAGGTGTGATAGACAGTATTTTTGACAGTGGCTTATGGAAATGTTATCTATCAATTTTTTTTTTTTTTTTAGGTTTTATTTTTGACACTTTACCAGCATTATGGCATTCGTGTCTATCCTATCAATATAATATGTTGGCGGAGTTAGAGTTTTGTGTTTTATAAGAACAATGATGATTAATAGTTTTTAAAAGATCATCTGTATCAATCAACCAAAGCGGTACAAATTTCTTGTTCAGTGCTCAGAGTTTTATTTGTTGGTTCTTTCATTGTTATGAGTAAATCAATTGTTACAGATGTTTTATTTTATAGTTCATTTAAACCCCTAGAGCTATCCATCAGACGGAAGAGTGAGAAAGGAACAGACAGAGTTGTTGCTTGTTAATTCACTTGGAACCTTGCAAGCTTTAAATCTTAAACAAGAAAAATCTTTAATGATCGTTGTGAACTCAAATCGTTTGAACCTAAGCTGGGCTTGCATTTATTGAAGTGAAAATATTCGAACTACATATTGTGAAAATCATTCCAATGGTGCTAGGATAAAATATAAAAAAAGTACATTCTGTCCATTGTATGAGCTGTCAAAAAGTGTTAAAGTGAGCATATTTTTGGTTCAACTCCCTACATACATTTTAATTTCTGTAAATAGATTTATTTGAATATGAGTTTTTTTTTTTCGCAATGATGGTTTTTCGAGCGAGTTGTGAAGGGTGGTGGATCACAAATCTTATCAAAAAGACAGATACGTGTATAGATTATAAGAATTCTAAAAATAACCTTAATAGAACTGATTATGCAAAAAACGAAAGAAAAAAAGTATGATAAATTGTAGAAATAGAACAAATGTATATTGAAACACAAAGGTTCCCACTTAAATGAAACAAACATAAAATAGATGTTATGTGTAATGAACTTCTACAAGTATGTTATGTAAACGGAGGCAATTACATAATTAATCAGAAAACCCAGTCAATGAAACAATTGAAACCTAATACATATCAATGGTGACCTTCCATAAGAAAATAGATTAAATTATAAAATGCAACAATCCATGGAAGAATCCCTTATTCCAACAGAAACAGAAAGAACCGAAGATTGAAAACGAGGGAATAAAAAAACCATATAAATGTTTTGAAGTTCTTCGTGTGTTTTGAATGTTGGAATCAATGGAATATAAACAATAGTGAAGAGCCCTTCCCCAAAAAATAAAAATAAAAAAGAATAAAAGATTTCAGTCTGACGTAAAACGCCTTGGTGTAGATTACTAGTATTTCATGTAAAACATCGATATTGCAATATCATTGATCACCTGCTTAGTTTTTCTTTGTTTTTAAAGATCGAATCATTAGGTAACACAAATTTCAGTTGCAGCTGTAAGCAAATAAGAGTAAAATTTTGATTCACTGCAAATTCTATCACGAGAGGATTCAATTGAGAATTCTTGATTTATTTTTAATTAAACCAGTATTCAAGACATCGATTAAAACTTGCTATCAACAAATACCATTCCTTGAAATAGCTGTTTTCATATGTTCGAAAATAATATTGTTTGAATGAATGTGATTCATAGATTCCAAAACGATCAATCGGTTTTACTTGTTCCATTTGGTTTTATTTTCAAATTCTTGAAAAAATCCACTCCGAATGTCCTTTTAATGGAGAATAACACAGATTCTATCCGACCAGTTGAGAGGGTTCAACCATGGTATTTGTTATTTTATGTGAATCAATGACGTGTGTGTCTTATTCACAACGCTCCGTTGAAGTTCACCGAACACTTCTTCTTGGGACGGCAGTTTTCGTCTGACGTATCGATGTCATCACATTAATTGTTACTGATAACATTATTCTGAGACTAATGAACTCATACATATCATAATGTGCTACACATGAAAATTGAACGAAATGCAATTATAAATATACACATATATACAACACACCCACGCATGAACAAACAAAAAATATACATATATACATACACACGAAGGTGAAGAAATTGCTAAGAAACCAAAAATATATTAGATCGAGTAATCGCAAAGCAGAGCAAATATATACATACAACAGAAAGAGCAAGGTCACAAAAAGTGTGAATATACATACACATTTACTAATTGGGGGAGGGGGGAAAGTTCCTACAGGGAACAGAATGATGCGATTAACTACTATGTACGCGACATAAATTATATTGTAATTATTAGAAGTATGTATACAACAACAAAAAAATACACCCATGAACACGGCAATTAAAAAAAAACAAAACAGCATTAGACGAGCTCTGTAGAATTATGTTACTATACCTACATATGTACATAGATGATTGGTTATGAGCACGAACCCATAAAGTTTGAATGACATAGGGAAACCGAAGGCCGTAAGTTGGAGCTATATAGGATTTGTTGAAGAAACATCGGATGGTGCAAGTTACAAAGTGTTGGCATTGTACAGTGAAGAAAAGATTTTAAAACACGTTGAGTGATGGAAGAAGGTGGAAAAGTATAAGCGATCACGTTTTGTCGGAAGCAAAGAGACGGTTTATGTATGTTTATCATAGCAAAACAAAAACAAACTAAAATGCATCTTTGCATTGGAGGAAACGTTTCTGAGAAGCCTATCGAGCATAATCATACAATTTTAAGAAATAAGAAACAATTCCAAACCAAACATATACACTATACACGAACAAGAACACACAACTAAACCACACAATAATTAAAAATGAAGGGCAAATGTAAACCGATACATATCATCCAAACTGTAATAGGACTTTAAATTGTTGTTATAAAGTATTTAATGAGACAGGAAAATACAAATATATATAATATGTAACAAAGAGCTAATCGTGTTATGTTTATTTGCTCTTGAAAGATGTCCCATGAAGAGGGTTCACCTAATATAAAGTGTCCCCACGGTGTACAATATAATAAGGTGATATATTCCCGATTATGTCGTCATTACTATCCAGCTAGTGATCCTCGGTGTATGCAGCATTAGCATTATCAATAGAAGAAATTTATATTTGTTCCAGCCTAAATATTTTTGAATGATACATTAAGGTTGCCAGAATTTTTTCCACTTCCATCCGGGCCTAGCAATTCCGGGCATTTTTTCAAAAAAACCTGGCAAAATCCGGGCATGGATTTCAATTTTTCAAATCCAAAAACCGGGCAAAATTTAGGTGTAATTATACATAAAAGCAAAGAAAAAATGCAAAAAGATTTGAAATTAATATTTTATTAATGTAATTGCAGACTTTCAAAAACTTTTTGGAACACTTAAATATTCGAAGGTTTATAAAAATAAATCAGCGAAATTATTTGAAACAACCGTTGAAAATTTACATACCGTTAATCGATTTTGCTGAAACTTACTCAAAAACTTTGATTTTTTTGGTTTCTTTGTGAAAATTGTGGAAAAATCCGGGCAATATCCGGACTTTTTTCACGATATCCGGGCAACCGGGCCGGACCGGACTTTATCGAAATTTTGCATCAAATATCCGGGCAAACCCGGATAAAACCGGGCAATCTGGCAAGCTTATGATACATTATACTTCTTAAATTACGGTAAAAAATTTTTAAATTCTCCTGTGCCCTTTCCGACAAGATTTGGCTGAATGCCAAATAAAACTGACGTTACAAGTTCTAAGCAATGAAAATTTAGTAGATTCACTTTAAAAAAAAAATAGAAGCGTAAGAGAAGTAATTTTAGTCAACAAATTTTATAAAAGTGTAAAATTACTACAAAATAACATAATAAGCATATCTGGGCATTGAGAGCTTGTTTAATTATTATTTCCCTTCGATTTATCCGGCAAAGTTTTGTAAGAGCTAAAAATTTACATTGTACAACATTCTGTAGTGTAAGCCAAAAACTTACATTATTGTGAACTTGATGCCTGTGGATAGGATAGTTAACGATGGTTCAAGAGTAAATATTTTAGGTGTTTTTTTTACATTTTTCCAAATGCTCACCTCAACAAGTCAATGTATACTTACTCACTTGAAACAATTGTGAAGTTCATCATTTTTCGTCACACTGAATGTTGAAATAGATAGGTACCGTAATCCCGGGTAAGATTGATCACTTTTTTCAATATATTTCGATTATTTTATCTGCTATGGGGAATGTGGCATGTTTTATATTTTTAAAACCAGTACTGTACTCCTATAAACATAAATCATGGATGCATAAATTTATTAGACCTCTTAAAATTATATTTAAAAATCGTTTCCGTCTCTGTTCAGAATTTGATGCTTTGGGGTGACATTGATCAGTCTCTATTCTGACGGTTTTAACGAGTTTTCATGATCATAACAGATACAAAACACCTTCATAATATTTACAGATACTAGCTTATCAATCTAAACTTGATTTTTAACGTTACATTTTAAAAATATTTAAAATCGAGAACAGAACAATGACGCTGCATACATTTAGGGGCAAAAATTATAACAATTACTCAATATTTTTAGCTACAAAATACAAATGAGGCCCTTGGAGCCGTTGTGTTCCAATAAAATCCATAGATATTTTTTATGAAATTTTTCAATGAGTTTGATCTTCTTAAATAAAAACAAATAATTTGACATCATTTTTGAGAAAAACAACCTCTATTTGACAATTTGACGTTAATTGAGACGGCACATGATTTTTGATTTTTTCACCTATACCCCTTTGGCTCCAAACGCATGCACTTATACCCCTTTGCCACCCAATAAATTCACTTATACCCCTTTGCCACCAACAAATTTCTATTTTAAGGTGATTTTGTCTTGTTGATTTGATTCCGAAAACA
This sequence comes from Uranotaenia lowii, assembly GCF_029784155.1. Lineage (NCBI taxonomy): Eukaryota > Metazoa > Arthropoda > Insecta > Diptera > Culicidae > Uranotaenia > Uranotaenia lowii. The sequence goes on from NC_073691.1 coordinate 124,398,896, forward strand.
TAGGTATCTAATTAGGTGGAAGTCAAATAATTTATAAACATATTCATTTTTTACTGTTCTGATGGGAAATGTACCCTGGTACAGGTAATCGAGAGATTTCATGTCTAAAATGCAACCTTGTCTTGTCAGTTGGAGTAATTCTCTCCAAACGTCAATTTTTCATCAGGATATTTATAACAATAATTCGTTAAAGGTATTTCTCTATGAATTTTCAATCATTGCATGTTTCCTGCGCCTTTTCCTGATGAATTGTTCATTGAAAAATGGACTTCCGCTAGTTATGAGTCGATGTTTAACAGTACTTTTACGAATAATTTCAACGTTAACTCAATCATCTCATAGAAATAAATATTGAGCCTAGGCCGAAATTTGTGGCATGCTCCTTATAATTATGAAGAGAAATCAGGAATTTGGAATTCATTTATTGGGGTAGAATAGAAAAAAATACAAAATTTTATATTATTTTGTTCACTAGAATTATCACTAAATGCAATGAAATGATTAGCTGTTGATGTTAAATTTTAAAATATAATTCACTTTTCAAATGCAAATTAAATTCCACTTGTTTTTTAAATTTTTCGTACCGATGAAAAAAACACTTCTTACTGGAAATGACATTTGGGTTGGTGGCAAAGGGCTGCACTTATACCCATTTGGCTCCAAACAAAATGTATTTTTCAGTTAGCAGGATTTTTTCAACGAGATCAAAACATAGGAATTTTTTTTTTTTTTATTAAATTTATTGTTCAGTTTAGGTTTATGTACTTACATGTTATGATTATTCTACTGTCAAGTGAAATTCTAGTGCATCTACATCTACTACACTATTGCATTCATTTATAAAATCAATAAATTTGGTTAAAATTTTAAATATTGCAATGCGTTTTACAAGCCCTACTTTATCAAGTAGTGAAATAAAATTATGATCAAAATAGCATATGATGTTTAACAGTGAAGGATTCGTTCTAGATGGTTATCTCGATTTTTTTACTTTCACACATTCCCCCAGGCCCTCCCATTATTTCCATTTTCATTTTTTCTTCAAAGTTAACCATTTGATAGGGTTCCTATCCATTTTTCCAATACTGGCTTACTCTATGAAAAAGTCCTTATTTTTTTAAATATCAAAAATTTATCATTAAATGACTATAAAAAATAGCACTCTAACTGTACATATACAAAGAAAAAAAGTTGTTCTAACACATTCTATAACCCGTTGCTTCTAAATGCTTTTTGGTATCATCAGGAGAGCTGTTTGTTAGCAAGCCCTAGGAAAAATAGATATTTTAAGATTTTGAAATTACATTTTTATAAACAGAAAAAAAAATTTCAAATACAAACCAAGTTTTTCCTACTTGATACTTAATTCACAGGCTTTCAAACGTTGAAAACAGTTTTAAAAAAATTCAAACTATAGACTGAGTTATTGATGATAAAGGGTGATACGGTCAAAATTTGGTCAATATCAACTTGACGTATTTCTTTGAATTTTGCATTTAAAAAACCTGAACACCCCTCATTTTGAAGGTGTGTGTGTAGAATGTTGCTCCTATTTTGATTTTGGAATTCACTCTTCAGTTGTCGGAATGCCAACCAAGGAAGAAGAGCAGCATATCAAAATTTTGCTCGCGCATCGCGAAAATCCGAGCTACTCGCACGCAAAGCTGGCAAAATCGCTAAAATTTGCCAAATCAATCGTTACAAATGTAATTAAAGTGTTTGGAGAACGTTTGTCGACAGCCAGGAAGTCTCGATCGGGGAAAATCGAAAACCGGAAGTCGCTGAGACGCAAAGAAAGTTGTCGGTAGTTTCAAGCGAAACCCTAACCTAAGCTTGCCAGATTGCCCGGTTTTATCCGGGTTTGCCCGGATATTTGATTCAAAATTTCGAGAAAGTCCGGTCCGGCCCGGTTGCCCGGATATCGTGAAAAAAGTCCGGATATTGCCCGGATTTTTTCACAATTTTCACATAGAAACCAAAAAAAAATCACAATTTTTGAGTAAGTTTCAGCTAAATCGATTAACGGTATGCAAATTTTCAACGGTTGTTTCAAATATTTTCGCTGATTTACTTTTATACACCTTCCAATATTAAAGTGTTCCAAAAAGTTTTTGGAAGTCTGCAATTACATTAATGAAATATTAATTTCATTTTTTTGCATGTTTTCTTTGCTTTTATATACAATAACACCTCAATTTTGCCCGGTTTTTGCCCGGTTTTTGGATTTGAAAAATTGAAATCCATGTCCGGATTTTGCCAGGTTTTTTTGAAAAAATGCCCGGAATTGCTAGGCCCGGATGGGAGTGGATAAAATTCTGGCATCGTTACCCTAACCTCTCTCTCCGAGATGCCGCAAATAAGCTGGGTGTATCGTTTACAACCGCGCATCGAGCCAAAAAACGAACCGGACTATCGAATAACAAGAAAGTAGTGACTCCAAATCGCGATGATAAACAAAATACGATGGCCAAAGCGTGATCTTGGAGGCTGTACACGACGATGCTGACGAAGTTTGACTGCGTGGTAATGGACGACGAAACCTACTTCAAAACCGACTACAAGCAGCTTCCGGGACAGGAGTTATATACGGCAAAAGGAAAGGGAAAGGTAGCAGATATTTTCAAGAACATGAAACTGTCAAAGTTCGCGAAGAAATATCTGGTTTGGCAAGCCATCTGTACCTGTGGCTTGAAAAGCAGCATTTTCATAGCTCCCGTGACTGTCAATCAAGAAATTTACGTGAAAGAGTGTTTGAATAAACGTCTACTGCCTTTCCAGAAGAAACACGGTAGTTCCGTACTGTTTTGGCCGAATTTGGCATCCTGCCATTACGGTAAACAGGCCATGCAGTGGTACGCCGCCAACAACGTGCAGGTGGTTCCCAAGGACAAGAACCCTCCCAACACGCCAGATCTCCGCCCAATTGAGAAATACTGGTCTATTGTCAAGCGGAACCTAAAGAAGACCAAAAAAACTGCTAAGGACGAGCAGCATTTCAAGGCAAACTGGCTTTCTGCGGCGAAGAAGGTGGACAAGGTGGCTGTACAAAATTTGATGGCAGGGATTAAGCGTAAGGCCCGGCAATTCAGATTTGGAAAAACGGAAGCCTATCTGAATATTTTTCCTGAATTTTATACTAATTAAACTTGAAAAAGAAATATAATTTGATTTTTTAAATAAACTATTTCACCGATTTACACGCGTTTTCCCTTGGCCAAATTTTGACCGTATCACCCTTTACGTACATTTCACTAAGCGTCCACGTTCGCCCAAGCAACCTTCGGAATATTTAGCCTTTTTGAGTCTACATATACCAACACTACTCGTGACGATTCGTTTGATTCGATTCGTTGGCAATTTAAAAAACTCCTTGAGGTTGTTTTGAGCCATGAAATTCTTAGACGCGATTGGTGATACGTCTTCGTATGAGGTCCCTCTATCTTGGTACCTGAAAGCAAATACAGTCAACTGGGGCTACATGCAACACTTTTCAACTTCAATGGCGTCAGGTAATCATATCCTTTAGGGATCAAATGATTTAAGGTTGGTGGGACATCATATTGACAGAGTCAGAAAAAATATTGGTTTCTTCAGTTTTTTTTTTAAATTTTCTACAAACATGCAATTTTTACCTTCTAAGAAAAAGGGATAAGTTAAAATAAACTTAGTTTATAATGAAGAATCGAATGAAAATGTATGTAAATTTATGGTTTTTCATAAATTTTTTATGCCATAAAAACCATTATACATAAAATCATCAAATGCAATAATTTTTGAATTTGTTGAAACTAATTTTTACTTTTTTTCTGAACATATGGATTTTGCATACATTTAGTATGTATGTATGTATGTAGATAATCCACCATGGGTGCACGGATTCACCGCAGTTTCGCCAACGTATGCGCTAAATTGCATTCTTTAGATTATAAGTTCGGCCAATCTTCAATGCAAATTACCACATACCCGACACCATGGCTTCGTGTGAACTGTCATGTAATGAATGTATTTCGTGTATGTGTATGTCTTATTTGTAGAACGAGCAAACAGTTTCGCAACCGTATAAAATTCGTAACATTCTCAGTGTTATGAATCTACGACAGGTATTCCGCATGCGTGTAGATACCTGCCCAGCTGGCAACTGATTGAACGTTCATATATGATATTATCAATAAATGAAATAATTATACAACAGAATAATCTCACCTTTATACCCAACTTACCTCAAGACACACTAAGCTTACCTTTAGCTGTAGACGACCTTAATCACCTTAACCATATTTATTTCCATCTAAAATAAACATTTTTGAAAGTATTAAAAAAAAGCGATGCAAAACATTTGAAACAAAATATCGAAAATGATAGATTCATTTTAAGTACAGAAAATTAAGAACAGTAAACATGACCGCGTCCTGCTAATAATATTCAAGGAAGATGTATTGTTATAATAAACGAATAAAAAAAATTGTTATAATAAATGTTCACATCCTGTTGGCGATGTACATGCTGTAGGAAATAAACAATTTAATTACATGGAATTCAGACGTTAATTGCGATATAAATGAATAGTAAACAGTGAGATTCGAGGATAGAGAATCTGCACAAATTTTAAGTATACTAATAACTGAAACTGTACATTCCATGAATATCTGAAAATAAAAAAAAGTAAGTATCTTTCCACAAGTGCACCCTTATATTGATTGAAAGTTTATTCACTTTAAACACATTAATTTAATAACTATTCCCTTTGACACTTACAACCTATTCCATATTAGGTAATGGTTGCACCATATTGTCATCTAAGTCGCATCGCATGTTGCCCTTCTGGCCACGACACGAAACTCGCCACCGTATCCTGAAAAGCCCATTATGGTCTAGAATTAATCGTCAAGTGTTCAAATTTTACATTCCAGGATAGTTTTTTTTTATTTTGCAATATGGCGAAAAGCATATAAATTTAAGTTTTATAAAAAACATGATTGTTATGCTCCATATTTAAGAAAAATATTATTGGAATGGCTCTTAGAGATAGCTATTTATAAACTTTTTGTTGGTTCTATCCCTTTTGAAAAAATAAAGGTTAAATTCTTGTATTTTTTTTTTTCAAATGATAAGACGAAATGACTAAAATTAAGAATTGGTTCTCAGTTGCAATACTTTACGGTTTTGAATTATTTCAATGGAGAAATATTTCGAATCAGAGATTCATTCATCCCTCAGACGAAAGAAACGGGGAAGACGAGGAGCGAATGAATTAAAATGCTTTTGCCGTAATAGTAAGTTAGCCACGTAACCTTGGCAACGTATAGCTGTTCCCCCATTTTGTTGGATAAATTTGAGTCATGTCTTGGGTCACCCGAACAACATGCACGTAGACCCTCAGCGTTGCAGCAATCAGGAAAGCACAATCGTCGCCTACTTGATATGAATGAATTAACCTATTAGTGAAAACTACGAGAGAGTGGTTAGAGGAAAGGAAGAGGAGAAATAAATTTGAATTATGTATAAAATCCTATGGTATCAGCATCTCACTAGCACCTGTGGAAATGTATACATACATGAGTCGTGGAATAGCGACGGGTAAGAGAAGGATGGTATATATCTATATGGAATTTCCTTACCGGTTTTCTATCAGCTAGCTAGACTCAGCTTCACCCAGGGTAAAATGAACTGAAAATTATGATTGATTCTTCTATCGACGCAACCGTATTTTAACTCCACCCGCCCTAAATAAATTTTTTGCACCAATCTTCCACCTGACCTTTATGCTCAGTTGATATTTAAACCAAGGTAGCACATCATCACTTTATTTGATTAATTAGAGTTTTTAATGGCCCCGCTAAGGCGCGCTAGGCCAGACTTGCTCAAAGCCCGCTCTCCCACGCATTTATCAATCATAGCCCTGCTTACAACATACTCTTTCTTCTTCGCCACATTGGACACTTCTTCTTAGTAATTGTCACCAAAATTCATTGCGATCAATCGCAGCAAGCCGGTGGATTTTGCTCATGCATTAACACGTCGAGGAGGAAAAACTAAATGATGCACCCCATAATTCTTTGGCAATTTTCACTAGGCACAAATCTTAACACCAAATTTTATTAAAAGCCAACTGGCAGACACTCAAAACAGATATAAACATTGAAACCATCGCCTTGCAGACAAATATATCAGCGCATCACACTGAAAAATCATTTTCAACAAGATAACATCACTTTTTGAGATTTAAAAGCCCCTCCACAAGTATCAAAACCAGTTTTTCGAGGGTTCCTTTGCTGCAACAGATTAACTTTTAGCAAATCCCATTGTGGACAAAACACCAAATTCATCACTTTTATTTAACGTCGCTTTCACAATTCAACAATATCGAATCCTTTCCGCACGATTCTGGTTAAAATCCATCTCATTCTCCACGTAACATTTACGAAATCGGCCCAGCGAGGGAAATGCGACCGCACCCGACGAAGGTTAATGCGAAAACTCATATGGATTTTGCATACATTTAGGGAGGAAAATACTACAGAAAATTCTACTAGCTGAAATCATTGAAATAAATGTTTTGAAGAATGGAATTTTTATGTTTAACAAACGCGTGTTGCAAAACAATTATATTCCAGCATATGGAAACGAGATTTTAAAATCAATCATTACAGTACTTCGACATAAAACTAAATTGTGTTTCGTTAAAAGATTACCACTTGCAAAGCTGTCGGATTCTCCGCCTTCATCCATCGGCGTTAGCTCGCAGTATGAGAAATGTCCGATGTACAGCTCTTCCGCCGTTCCCCCATAGTAATCCTGGATACCCATCCTTTAACTTATGATTTCGTTTGTTGCTATGGTTGTTCGTGTGTTTGTTTGTCCAATGTTATCTCAGCTGTCTTAAGAACTTGAGAGCTGAAATTTGGCATAAGTATTCGTTAGGACAAGGAAAGATGAAAATTGATTGTTACTTAATTTATCGGCCTTGTCGGTGAAAAAGGATTTTGATAACAAACTGAGAAGGCTACGATAGATGCGTTGCTGAGTTAAAAGGATCCTATATGAGCGATCACTTATCATCTTTTCGTTCGCACTGAAAGTTTTCCGCTTGTGGGGCGTACCACGCATGGCCTACCAATGTGTGGTGGTAGCTGCAACTCTATCTGTATCTACCTCTTCAAAGTAGTCGGCCCGTTCTGAACAAAAATTTGATATGTGATGATAATGCTTCTAAATAAATTCTACCCACTCATTTTCACCATCTTTTATTTTTTCTAACTTTCTATCCATCCACAAAATTTCATAATCTTAAGATGTTCCTACTAAAAAGGACATCACTTTTCACCGATAAAGCCGATAAATTAAGTTACAAACATAAATTACGGTGATTAATCTCTTCATTAGGTGGTAATTGTTTTTAGATTTTCGAATGATTCCTTCTGCAAAGGATCGACCAGTTTAATTAAGACGAAAATTTGCAACGGGGTGTTTTTAGAGACGAAAAATCGATTTTAGGTATCAAACTTTTATAAAGGGTTGCCCAGATTGTTCAACTTTTTTGCAACATTTTCGCTATTATTTATCAGATTGAAATGAAATAATTTACTAGGAATTTTTGAGGAACGGGAAATTGATTTCATGTATCCAATTTTGGGTGGGGGTTAGGGGTTGGGTGGGTTACAAAAAGGGGTCGTCCATATAAACTGTTCACTTTTATCGTTAAGTCGACGTTATTATATACAAACAATTTAGTTGTTCCCATTTTCGTTCCATTGATGGTTTATGAGATCCACCTGCAATCGCTCGGATTTTCCTTGTCGATAAGGCTGCTCCAACGGTAAAACATTTGTTCGATATGGCTCGAGCCACTTGCCAAACCTGGTGTAGCTTCAGGCAGGTTTGCTTGGGATTGCTCAACGAATACGTTGTGCTCTTCAATTATGTCTGAGGTTTCCGTCTCCATGTGCTTTATACGCATGTTGTGCATAATAATGCAGGTTTAGATGATTTGGGACATCATCCTCCTGTCCCATAATCTGCACGGTACCTGAAGGATCTGCCAGACACCTGGCAGAAGCCCAAACACCTCTCTACGTCTTCCTGAATTCTTCTTGGTGCTTGGCGAACAGAACCTGCTTAGTGGTTTTGGGCGCTTTCACAGTTTTAATGCAAAAAGGATAATCGGGATATATCCCGTCATCCAATAGATATCCTGTTTCATACACGTAATCTCCTACAGTGAAAGGGGGCCCCAGAAAATTTTCCTGAAAATTAAAAAAAAAATAGATTTATTTCAATATATACAAACATCACAAAAATATATAATCTTCCACTTAGAAACGAAAGAATTAACCATCACTATTTTGACGATCAACGGAGATTGATTTGGGGCGATGGTGTCATTATTGGTCCCGGAACACCTGAGAAAGCTATGCCAAATATAGCAGGTTTTACTCGTCACAATCTCCAGGACGATCGTTGCTTTTTGACCCTTGCCTTGGAACTGTTCTTTCCACGCTGAAGGGCAGTTTTTCCAGCGCAAGTGAATGCAATCGATACTGCCCAGCATGCCTAGAAAACCTCGTTGGCTGTTTTCGGCTCTCAGCTTTTGAATTTCGAAAGGATTAGGAGACCGTAAATACTCTTTAGAGTTCAGCTCCAAAACGCTTTGGCAAAATCTGCGGAGAAATTCCTGGCTGGTCCATAGAGTCAGCCGAGACACCATAAGCCAGCATGCGCAATGCAACGGTGCACATATCTATTGTAGACAAACCAAGTTTTCCGGCGGCGTCGGATCTTTCCTGCAAGTATTGGGATTTCGCGGCAAGCTCACTCGATATGCGCAAATACCTACATCCCACGCAACATGAGATAACGACGAAAACATGTTTTTGTTTCAAATGTGGGGTACAACGCGAAGCAGTCTTTGAAAAATCGTTGATTCGCTTCCAGAACATTCCTTTGAATATTTGGTTTTCGACCAGCATGCGATCCTCGGGACTTTAGTGGGACCAACTGCACCTGGACAAATACTTCCTCCTCTTCGTCTTCGATGTTTAGAGCGGTGAACAGCTGGGCTTGCTCGAATAAGGATTCAAGGGAATCTATCATACCTTGTTAAAATAAAACTAACCTAGGGTTACCAGATCCCGCAGGACCAAAAAGAGTTCATTGAAATCATTATCCCAAAAAGTCATATAACTTCGCTTTTCTGAGCTCCCGGCCATCATGTCGAGACAAGATCCATTTTATTATCGAGGTTTGCTCCCGGATGGTATGCAAAACAGAAGGAAAAAGAATGTTCACATTTCGTGTTATCTGAGGAGGCCCCATAAGCGGGGTTCTACTGTGATTGGAAACCGAGATATTTCCATTCATTCAAATTCTGTCAATTTGTTGAGGTTATACAAAATTGTATTATTCGAAGAGATATCAGTATTTAGATGTTTTGCTGCCAAACCACAAAAAAAAAAACATAAAACAATCCTTTTAAAAAATACCTCACGGTGTGTTTCGTAGAAGAACTTAAAGAAAAAAAATACAGTAACGCTAATTTTTGCATGAGCAGAAAGTAGAGCTTTTCCCGGTTCATTTCCACCAAAAATTAAAATATTTGGTCGGTGACCCCCCATACAATTTCTTTTTTGAAAATTTTCTATTGAAAATTTTTAAATAATATACATATATTTTAAGTGTTTTTAATTTCAGAGGTGCTAATTCTCTTAGTTCTTACTTTCAATATTTTTATTTGAACTGGTAGCTCCACAATCATATCAGAAACTTTGAAAAAATTTTAAAATTATTTCAAACTTGTAACAGAGCTTGTAAAACGAAGGAAATTGAAAAAAATATCTTCTAATCCTAAAATTTCAAAATCAGCTGGCAAATTCTGTCAGCAGTCTGAGAGGGTTAACTTATCCGAAATTATTGGAATGATCAAGAATAATCCATTTGAATTCCATATCTTTAAATATTCTGATTTTAAAAACACTGGAGGGTATTTTATTTAAAAAGCTTCAACGATTAAGAAAATCACTTAATACTAGGATCCGCTATAAATTTTTCGTAATGACGCTTAACGTGATGCGATCTGGAATAGAAACGTGTGTCTTAATTTAAGTTTAAGTTTAAGTTTATTATTCGAAGTTAGTGTAGTGAATAAAGGATTGATATAATAGCTACGAACAAAAATGAGTATGAATTACCATTTGATACGAACATATTTTACAAAAATGAGTAAAACTTATGTATCGTGTAAACCTGATAAAGCGAGACAAACTGAATGAAGGCAAAAGATGAACGAAAGAGATTGCCGAATGAGCTTCAGTCTTTTAACGAATCTTGAGGTTAACAGTCGCGTATAAAAAGTGAAAAAAAAATGAAAAATTAAGGAAGGTCCGAAAATAAACGTACAAGTACGACAATGGCGTAGTTGGCAGTGATTTTTAGCGGGTAAGAACAACAATAATTTTATCTTGTTCATGTTACATGTGGAAAATGATCCACAAAAAAACCGAAGCTGGAAGTGACTTGATGAAAGACTCAGTCAAGATTTTACTGAATATCCGATGAAAGACTCGGAAGAAAATACTGAAAAGTTCTCCCGATGAAAGACTCGGTTTCTTAGAAGCAATATTGATAATTTGCTAAGCTAAAATACTACGATGAAAGACTCGTACAGCAAATGACTTGATGAAAGACTCAGTCAAGATTTTACTGAATATCCGATGAAAGACTCGGAAGAAAATACTGAAAAGCTCTCCCGATGAAAGACTCGGTTTGGTAGAAGCAATATTGATAATTTGCTGAGCTAAAATACTACGATGAAAGACTCGTACAGCAAATAATGCACAGTGAACCTGATGAAAGACTCGGGTGGAATGCTACTGTAAACTATATTCGATGAAGGATCGAAATATGGAATTGCTGGTTACGTTAGATTGTTCCTTTTGATTGATAAGCCGATGAAAGATTCGAAAACAGAACAATTCGATGAAAGACTCAAAAAAAAACTAAATGGAGTTCGAAAGCAGAACAATTCGGTGAAAGACTCCCAAAAAAAAACTAAATTAAATATTCAATGAATGAATGGGAAAGATAAGCAAAATTTGATACTCGATGAAAGACTCGAGTTTAACAAACATTTAGAAGAAAATAGTAGATAAAACAATGATTTATCCAATGAAAGACTGGTACATTGATTTTCTTCGTCCCTCCGATGAAAGACTCGGATCATTTTAAAAATATTCCGATGAAAGACTCGGATTATTTTACTCTCCCGATGAAAGACTCGAAACTCGGATCATCCGAAAACAGATATGATGAAACTCGATGCGATTCTCGGCCAAGTTGAAAAATTCCGAAGAACCGCTTGAATGTAATACAAATTGATATGAAGTAATCCCTTGTTTTGAGAAGACATAGTCATTATTAGTTGCAGATCCGATGATCAGCAGAATAATGATGATGATCAGCAGAATAATGATGATAATAAATGAAAAACATTATACAAATTTTACATAATACACCAATATGGAATAGATTATTTGAGACGAGAATTTAAAGAAAACAGGGATAAAAAAAGGTTCCCAGGAAAGCAAAGATAGAATGATGAAATTCAAAGAGCGAAGAAAGAATCGAGAAAGGCGGAAAATAGAGAGAAGATATTGTAAAAATGAAAGAGGTAAAAGGCTCCACCGATTTAAAGCATTATTTGATATGATGAAAGTAAACAAGGTACTCGGGCAGGCAAGATATTTCAATAAAACACTTTGGTAATTAATTAATGAAAGTCTCCAGATGGCTAACCCAAGCAACCAAAAGTCGCGTTTTTACTTAACTCCGAACTCCGAAGTTCACATTTGGCTGAAAAAACGTATTACGGGAACTTCAGGTGACTCTTGTCGCCTAAAAGTTACTCAGGAACTTACATCGCCCTTTGAAAGGTTAATACTACCGATAACGGAACTTCTAAGCGCATTTAATGGAACTTCTTTCAAGAAGGTCGATAACGTTCGCGTAACATTCCAAAACGCACCATTAAGATACTTGAAGGTGTTTTAAAGAACCTATATGGGAATTCTAAGCGACATGTCAAAAATGTTTTTCAAGAAGGTCGATAACGTTCGCGTAACATTCTAAAGCGCACCATTAAGGTACTTGAAGGTGTTTTAAAGAACCTATATGGGAATTCTAAGCGACATGTCAAAAATGTCTGTCAATTCCTTGTCATGGTATTTGTTTTGTTTATATCTGTACTGATATATACAAATGGAATTCAAGATTTTTTCGAATTTTTCTTATAAATGTTAAATAAGATATTCGAATAAATTCTTGATGATGCGAATTTTTGTTATGATTCATATTGTGTACTGAAAGTCCTTTGAACGAAATAAGGTTCCTCCAATTGACCAACCCACTCAATCATCTCAAATGACATTAAGTTTAAATACTAATCATTACAGTGGCAATTAGCTATTGCTGGATTGGTCGAGAGGCTGGTGAGTTTCATTGCAACCTAGAGAGCAGCGGTTCAATTCTCTAGGCGTGTAAGCAGCTTTTGTAATCAAAACAATATAATTTAAATCAATGAGATAGACCATGATAGACCGGCAACCTAGCAATCTGACATGTGGTTGTCAGAGCAATCTGTCAATCGGATTTTTTTTTCGGCGCGTAGAAGTTTCTTGACATTCTCTTAGAAGCTGAACAGCGTTCTCTACAGCCACCTAAACGAACTTGAAAGTAGCTTTAAGAACTTAAATTTTGGGCTGATTAGCATTCTCTTCAGACACAAACGAGAGCTGATTAAGCTTCTATGGAACCTTTTTAAGGGAATTCTGGTTGCTTGGGTAAGTGTACGTTCCACCAAAAAAAGAAATTTTAAATTGATTCAAAGATAACATTATTTGAATAGAAATAAGATCCTGTTATAAAGAGAATGAGAAAGAAAGAACACGGGACACGGAAAAGAAAAATGAAGAAAGAATTCATGAAGAGAAGAGCTATCGAGGAAAGTTAATCTACCCAGCAAGCCACCCAAATAAAATAATTTAAATTTAAAAAAGAGAAGGGCCATTGATAAAAAATAGGATTAGGAATGGTTAAAGCAGATCAAGAATAATCAAGCATAAAGCATCAAATAATACAAAGTTAAATTATAAAAAAGAGAAAATAAATTGGGAAAAAAGAAGGAAAACCAAACATATATTCTAAAATAAAAACAAATTAGAAAAATGAGAACATTGGATAAAAATTAGATCCAATAAAAGAAGATAGAATAGAAAGAATAAGAAGAAGACAGTGGAGAGAAAATGTTACAGAAAGTGGTGAAAAAACGAAGAAATAAGAGCATAGCGAGAAAAAAAACTAAGGAATATTAGAAAATGAAACAAAGAAGGTAATGAGAATTCTGGAGAAATGAGATAGTATGAAAAGAAAGAGGAGCAAACGGAACAAGAAATCTAATATAAGAAAACAAAAATGAACAAAAAGAAAATAGGGAAGAAAATAGAAAAAAAGATGTCAGAGAAGAGAGAACAAAATGAAACCTTTAAAAAAAATCGGCCTTTATTCCATCGACACGGTCTCTTGTAGAGTAGAGGCAGGTGGTAATGTAGTGAATAAAGGATTGATATAATAGCTACGAACAAAAATGAGTATGAATTACCATTTGATACGAACATATTTTACAAAAATGAGTAAAACTTATGTATCGTGTAAACCTGATAAAGCGAGACAAACTGAATGAAGGCAAAAGATGAACGAAAGAGATTGCCGAATGAGCTTCAGTCTTTTAACGAATCTTGAGGTTAACAGTCGCGTATAAAAAGTGAAAAAAAAATGAAAAATTAAGGAAGGTCCGAAAATAAACGTACAAGTACGACAGTTAGCTTTAAATAAATGAAGAAAATCAATATTCAAACACAAACGATCCGTTAAAAACAATTTTCGATGAGAAATCAGTTTTTATACTTCTCCTGTCTTAAAATCCCATGCGCGCTTCAGACTCAATACAAGTCACTACAGACACATTCCACCGTGACGTGTGTAAGGCGAGACCTATCCTTGGAAGACTGTGCAGGTTTTGCTAACGGCTTAATGCGCCACTCCCTGAGGAGACCGTTAGCCTGGTTATGGTTTGCCCGGCCAATGAGACCCACCAAAGGGCGAGTTTTTCCTTCTTCTGCTATACTTCTCCTGAAACGACCGTTCCCCAAAAAGTTAGAAAGTACTCCGCCAAAGGCGTCAAGTGCTTCAAAAAAATCCAAAATATTAGAAAAATTTAATTGATCAACCAAAATAGATCAGGTCGGCAAAAAGATCTGACATCGCCGCTTAGCATCAGCAGTTGAGCGTCTGCCGACCACCAATCTTAGTCGCTTTTCAAGCCAGATGTGAGTTGGAAACAACTGGAGTCCAACGCTCTCCTTAAAAAAAAACCGCTGCAAAACGTGAAATGCCTTAAACAGGAAAGTTCTCAAAAAAAGATAAGGCTTCGATTTTAGGGCATTCCACCGTTTATTAAAAAAAAATCTTCCAAACAAAATGATCTTCTCGACAAAAAAACTTTATTCCATTTCGAGACTCGAACTCATGTTCTCTGGGAAGTTGGAGATTTTTAGGTTGTCACTCTAACCGCTCGACCACATTAGCTGGTGGTGCTGCGGGCTGCTAGCAATCGTTCGGGTTTGGTGAAGGGGTAAAAGTGTAGTGGTCGTGCATATCCCTTACGGCATTAGTTTCACAATAGGGTCAACGACCCGAAAATCTGGACACAATTCAGTACCCACCCAAATTTATGCGCATAAATATTTAAAGGGAAGGGTACTTACGGCAGTTGAACGTGTTGTTGATGCAGGCTGTTTCGGTGTTGTTTTCTACCGGCTCATCGGGAAATCAGGCTGCGATTCGGAGATGTTTTGGGCGAACATGTGATGTTTTTGTTGCTTCCGCTCTAGCGGAACCTAGTGGTGCTGTCGCTCGATGACGAACCCAGATGTTGTTGTGCTGGCCTTCTTCATCGAGTGCGCGACGATGGTGGGAAACTAATTTTTACGGGCGTTTCCGTTTAATTTCGAATCCCGTGGTTGTTGTAGGGGATTCCGAAATTGTGTTGGGGGGGTTTCCGGACTATGTTGACGGAGTCCGGATTTCCGGCGGGTTTTGCTCCGGAATAGGTTGGTCCGCGTGGCGTATGGTGTTGTTTCGTGAGCCAGGGGAAGTGTTGTTGGTGCGTACGTCGGGTGCTTGTCGCCTCCTTCTCGCAGGTAAACCTTTTTCGCAAATCGGTTGTTGCGAATGGTTTGCGACGGTTTATTTTCACAGCCTGTCGTACGACCCTAAAATCTAGGCCAGAACCAGTTAGTGATCCCTTTCCCATGAAAAACACCTCACGTTTTACCTTCTACTAATCGAAACTCTAGCCACACACCTGACTCAATCCACGATTTCAGACCAAATGATCGAACTGCTCCAGGTCTTCAGAAAATTGCAGCCGTCTATTCATTCTTTAACCGGAACTGCGTAAAGCGAATACTTTACGAAGTTCCCCGAAATATTTTCTTAACCAACTCTTATTTTTCTGATAGTTTGGCTTTCTCCCGAAACTCTCTCTTCCCTTTTAACAATTCAAGTCCCGATCGTTCAAGAGAAAGCTCGCTGCGAAGTAGAGAAAACTTGCGCTCTGATGTTTTCATCGGCGATGCAATTCCACCCAGGTGGGAGGTTGTTTGTCAGATAGTGGCAATTAAGGCGTTATAAACCTGCACTCTAAATATTTGGTGTTTTGCTCGAGTGAAATGTTGGGTAGCTAATTCTAAATAACTGTAGCTTGCTACATAATTCCATACTAATTTTTCGAAAATTTGATTGGTTATTGAATGGAAATTCATATCCAATTCATACCCAATCAAATTTTCGAAGGGTAAATTATCTTAATTTCAATGAACTGATTGACTTTCGGGGTCATATGGATTCAGCGTTAACTTAATAACTCCTCGCTATTTACAGGAGCTCCTTATCGGGCCTGTCACTGACCATCAACGTTTTGCAACTCCGGTCTCCAGCAAAAGCAATAAAATCCATTGAAATTTCAGATAAATCACTCAAACATAAAAATTATAATCCTACAAATTTGATTTTATATCTACAAACAAAAAATCTAAGAAAAAATTCGATTTGACTTCTAACTAGGAATGTTTAACTTTTAAATATTTACAAAAAAGGAGTATTTACACTGTAATTAATATTTGATCAACCTTAAACAACTGTGTTGGAAAATTTATTAAATGAGAAAACCAAAAAATATATATATACAATAAAAATTTATGGAAAAGATTTAAACAAAAAAAAAAAACTATGCAAAAATAATGTAAAATAAAAAAAAATATAAGAAAAACTAGGGTATTAAAATAATATTTAAAAAAAACTAATGGTAAACGTAAAAATAATAGAAAAGAACTAAAAAGAATTAAAATAAAAAAAAAGTTAATGAAAAACAGTAATGAAGAAGAAAAAAAAATATGTAAAATGCAAAAAACCAAACTAAAACTAAATTTAACCGGTATATACAATTTTTCGATTCTACTATTGGCTTCTGTACAATTAAGTTTTATCAACATTACAAAATACCCGCGAGCTTATAGAGTTAAAATGAGCAACCATATTCATCCATCAATCATTCATCCCCTATCGTACCATTCAATAAAACCTCCTACTCAATATAAACACTATCTTTTCAATCATAAATCTCCAAAACTTCATCCTGATCAGTTACATCTCATCGTTGAGACCTTTCCTAACATGATCGTAAAGCTTACTAGTGACCGCAATATGTCTCACTCCAGAGACGAAATCCGGAAAAAAAACGAGACGACATTGACGACACTATTAATTTTCATTTTTCCGTTACCGAAAACCATCCTATTTGAACAGGAAATAACGTTTTCGAATTAAAAAAAAAAACTTCTAAAGGTGTCCATAATTGGTCCCTGCCCAATTGTACATCGTTCACCCTATTACACATAAACGCATTCATTCAATCTCTTCCAAGCGGTACCGTTCACTCAGTCACTCATTCACTCACAAATCTCTCGATGGTGCTCCGTAATGTAAACAAATTAACTGTCAGTGTTCCGTGGTTTGTTAGTGCGAAACGGTGGAGGTGATTTTTTCCCTGGAAAATTTTTTGAAAACCGGCGGATTTTTGGGCCAAATCGAAAGGAAAATAGATTGAATAGCATGTAGCGTTATAATTAAGTATTTGTGGTTATTAAATTTCGAGAGTGTAGTAATTGTATTTATTCGAGCCAAAATTAACTGTTTAGAATTAAGAGTGTATATTGTCAAGCGTACACGTGCAACGAAACATAAACAATGATGAACGTAAACAACAATCAACGATTAAACACGACACCAGCAGAAGAAATTATTTGTTAAGTCCGATTCGCCATTGAAATCTACGATTCGCTCGCGTCCCAGAGCCACTGTTGACAAGGAAGCAAGTGTTTATGGAAGGCTTTAAGGTGAGAACATTTGATTAACCTTACTGTTTCGGAAACAAGCAGACATCTCTATATAAACCTTCAGGCATCTGGAGACGAGCCCAGCGGAAACGCAGACGGAGGACAGTACCGAGCTCGAAGGAAATAACCGGAAAAAGAAAACAAAAATAAACAGCTGTAAAGGGTGAGTGAAACAAACTAAAAATCCCCTTCCGGAAATGGTGTTTGAAAAGTCTCGGTTTTACAGAACAAGCCTTGTATCCATTTAACCGACGGTGGAAGTTAGAAGTTGGATAACGAAAACGACCCCAAGTGGGTGAGTAGCAAAAACATTGTGCCGAAGAATGGAAATGCTAAGCCATGATCGTTGTTTAATAGGTCGTTGTTGCAGAGCCGAGTGTCGTTGTTCGGGAGCTCAACGCACTATTGAGCCCAGCTCATTCTTTTGGCCATGCCGGAAGCAGACAGCGGAGGTGCTCCGGGCAGTGGTGCGAGCCCGTGGAGCAGTGCAACCAGGCAGGGTTGCCAGAAAATCCGAGATATTAAGCTGTGATACACCTGTGCCGTCCGAGCTGTGATATGATTGTTGTTATTGTTTGGATGTTATGGTAGGAAACGGGCCCGTGAGTAGAAATTATGTTAAACTAGCCTAGGTTTTTAATGTGTCGTATAAGTAAAAATGTAAATTGCTACAAGTTTTGGGTTTTGAGTGTTTGTGTTTTGGGTTATAGTTAGCCGTGCAGCACACACTGAAAGTCAGTGGTGCTCAACTTGTTTCAAGCAGGTAAGTGGTTTTTCCTTTACTAAACATGCTAATTTAACGTATTTAACTTTGCGCGTCGATACAAGAAAACGATGAAAATTGAATCGGAAAGAAATATTTAAAATGGCTTCTTTCTTTTTGTTTTCTATTTTTAGATCCGATATTTTTAGTTCCTGCTTTGGATGGATGTTCTGCGTTATCGACGTGGGATGTTTTGCGGAAGACCCTCTTCCAAGGATGGGAAGAGATGTTCCCGCCACCGATTTCAAACCCTCGAGTGCACAGCACCGAGTGAAACGGACGACCCTCAACGGAATGAGATGTTCCCGTTCTGGAATGTTTCTTGTGGAAATGCGGACGACCCTCTCCCTAGCTGGGATTGAGATGACCCCGCTTAGGATTTATACTAGCTGCGCCAGAAAAAAACATAAGGATATCCCTCTGCTGACTGCGAGTTGTAGGACAACCTTGGATGCCCCGGAGTAATTTTGCCAACAAAAAAAAACCGTGAGTATTTTTAGATTTCCTAACTCAACCTACACTAACACAAAAAAAAACTGAACTTAAAAAGATGTTAGGGCTTTAGGGTAGTTTTAAGACTAACCTACTGATACGGCTATATGCCATAAGGAAATCTGAAATGAATCCATTTCAATAATTAAAAAAAAAATTAACCACTATCACTTTTTACGGGAATTACAATTTTTGATAACCGGAATTCTATTCCTATTCACGCAAATTAAAAGAAATTCAAATTTGAAGACAAAAGCTAACAGCGAAAAAAATATTCAAAATTTCTAAATTTAGCTTTTCAATTAATCTATTTTTAATAGTTTAATTTTGGTCAGATGACACTATGAAAAAAAAAATTAACTATTTACACAAAAAAATTAAACTAGAAAAATAAAAAAAAAAAATGAAAAATTAACTGAAAATCTGAAATAATTTAATAATGAAGAAAATTTTGAACTTACTTTAAATGTTAACAAAAAAACTAAATATTTGCTAAATATATTCAACACCATTACACTTAAAAAAATTAAGTCGTAATCTACAAAAATTAAAATAAATAAATTAATAACTACGACAAACGGAATTCTAATGATAAAAAATAATTCAAAGTTCAAATACTTTACACTGTAAAAAATAATTAAGTATAAAACTACAAAAAAAAAAAACAAAAATGAAAAATAAATTTAAAAAAATAAAATGAAAAATGAATAAATAAAAAAAAAAATAAAATGAAAAATGAATAAAAAAAGAAAAAATAAAAGCACTAAATAATTTTAAAAAAATAATGAAAATTGAAATGAGTTTTTTTTTTTTAAAAACTAAATTGAAACTAATGCCGCTGGTAATGGCATCTGACAATCTCGAACCAGTACCAAATTTAAATTAAAAAAAAAATTGAACCTTTTTTCCCAAAAATGTTTTTTTTTTGTTTGAGGGGATTCTCTTCGTAAATTTATTTGAAAAATTATCATAGCTGTAAAATAAAATATTTAAATATTTCGAGAAGAAAAACTTGAAGAAGAAAAAAAAATTTATGAACTTTTACAAAACTGCTACTAAATCAAAAAAATATCGGCCTTTAACCTTTTGCCCATAAATGGTATTTATTTGAGAGGCTACTCATAGTAAATTTTGTGAGAACAAATTATCATAGCTTTAAAATTAAAAATTGACGTATTTCAATAAAAAAAACTTGAAATATAAAAAAAATTAGAACTTTTTCAAAACTGTAACTAAATCAAAAAAATCGATTTTAAACCTTTTGCCCATAAATGGTTTTTATTTGAGAGGCTTCTCATGGTAAATTTTGTGAGAACAAAATATCATAGCTTTAAAAACAAATTACTGTTTTGGACTATTAAATTTTTTAAGCTGATTTGTAAAATACACACCTATTCGTTTGCCAGAGAGGTCTTCTAATTCGTAGGTGTTTTCTCCCAAAATTTTTCGTATTCTACAAGGCTCATATTTTGGTGCCAATTTTTTACAAAAATTCTTTCCTTTATCGGACAAATCAAAAGTTTTTTTCAAAACTTCTTCGCCTACAATGTACTTTGGGCATTTTGTGCTCGACCTAAGATTATATGATTTGGAATGGCGGATATAAGCATTTTTTAAATTTGTTTCGACTTCCTTGAATAATTTGATTCGATCTTCTCGAAGTCTCTCGCTTCCAACTTCGGATGTATCCTCTGTATCACGGATCACAGAATATTCTCTGCCGTCAGAGATTTGATTTCTACCAAAAACGATAAAATAGGGACTGTACTTTGTTGATACGTGGATGGCGTTCCTGATTGCGTTCGCGATTTCATGAACATTATCGCTCCAGTGGGTATGTTGTTTTTTCAATGTTGCTCTTATAGCAGTGGAAATTACTCTATTCACGCGTTCCGTGTTATTTGTCTGTGGATGGTAAGCGGGAGTAAGCCAATGATTCACATGATACCTTTCTAATAGTGCCTTAAATGCTTTCGAGATAAATTGAGAGCCGTTATCTGTAAGTAATATTTCTGGTACCCCGAAAAGTCTAAAAATCATGTTTTCTACGAAATTGATCAGAGGTGCCGCTTTCGCTTCCCGAAAAGGCTGTACTAAAACAAATTTACTGAAGACGTCTGTCGCTACTAAGAGGCTAGTATTCCTATTTTTCCCTGACGGGGGTAGAGGACCTATAAAGTCTAATGTGACGAACTGCCACGGGTGTTCTGCTGGTTTTTTCGCGCCCATGGGTGGTGTGCAATTTATGTTATTGGCCTTACTAGTTTGACAACTTAGACACATTTTGCAAAACTCCTGAATGTCGCGATTCATTTTCTGCCAATAATATCTTTCTTTGATTTTTGCTAGAGTTTTTTCGTAACCGAAATGTGCTATATCGTGTTCTTGTTTGATAATCTGTTGTTTCTCGTTTTCCATTGGAACTAATTTCCATGCGAACCGCGAATCACTCATTCGATCGATTGTTTTACTATCACCCTTATTCTTGTTTACGGCGTATCTGACTTTCGTTCGAACGGATACTTTCGATCGAATTCGAAAATGGTATTCTTGTTTTCGTTCGAACGCGATACGTTCGATGTTGGTGTTACCAGATGAACTTCGAAATTTCTAAGCAGCCCTGCTGTATCAAAATGACATCCAGTGCCAGTCAAATGTAAACAATATTCAAATGTAATGTGATTTTGTGAAATTTGTATTATCGGACCGGAGTACGGCAAGGAAAAAGAAATCTCCTAAACCACCCAGGGACAAGGAAGAAAAGCAATCCAGGCTCGAACGGATCAGGCCCATCAACAAAACCTCCAACATGCAGTGATTTCAAGAAGACCGAAAAATCGGAACCCATGCCATTCCAGTGGAGGTGGTGCTATCGCTGTTGCTGTTGGAAAGCTGCCCCGCTGGCCGTAGGAGATCGGAACTCGAGGCAGAATTTTTATAATAAATTCAAAATTATTTTCATGAAAAGGAGTTTTTGTATTCTACAGAAAATTTGGTTATTTTCGAATAAAAAATACCATTTTGTAACATTGATCCCGAAAAAAATTAAATTTAAAAACACATTTGGACTCTACAACCGGTCTTCTAACCGGCAGAGGTTTCCATGTCAGTTGGCTCAATTCGGTCTGGATCGATTTTTTCTTATGTTTAGTTCAATTCAAGTATCACCTTTTCTCATAAGATTTGCACAAAACCACTTTTGTATTTTTTAATCTGAATTAAATTTCACCAATTGCTTTAAACGGTCATCATTCGCAGTATTAGACTCGCGTTTGTCAGTCCATAGAAAAAATACTTTCGAACGAAAACGGGAATGCAATTTTTTGTTCGTACGAACGATGTTCGAAAGATCGAACTGTTCTCATTCGTTCGATCGAAAACAAGAATACGAAATTGCCAAACTTTCGAACGAATGTTATTCGATCGAAAACAAGAATAAGGGTGTATATTTGTAAATTCGGTTATCGACAATTTTGTAATCTTTAAATTTTTCCGGTTCTGTTTGAATCTTTTCAATGAAATCATCGTATTCCGGCTCAAGTTGCAATATTGAAAACGTCTCAACGGACCGCGAGAGGCAGTCGGCCGTTATGTTATTTCTCCCTTTCCTATATTCGAGCTCAATGTCGTAAGATTGAATACGTAACGCCCACCTTATTAATTTGGCATTTCTGGACTCGACTCCAATTTTAAATAGCCATAAGAGGCTCCTAGCGTCGGTGACTACTTTAAATTTCGTCCCTTCGACGTAGTGTCTAAAATGATCAATCGCTAAAAGAACGCCTAGGCATTCCTTTTCTACCGCGGAATATTTGCGTTGCGTTGTACTGAGCTTTTTACTGAAATAACTCACTATTTTATTCGTACCCTCAAAATCTTGTAAGAGTGCAGCCCCAACTGCATAATCGGATGCATCGGATTCTATTATGAACGGTCTAGAAAAATCGGGGTTCACGAGTACCGGAGAAGATGTCAAAACAGATTTTAGTTCCGAGAACGCATTTTCAGCTTCCTCTGTCCATACGATTTTCTTTTTGTCCTTTTTTAGTAAGTCGGTGATCGGAGCCGTAATTTTACTGTAATTGGGAATAAATTTTTGGTAGAAACCGGCTAAACCCATCAATCGTCGAATATCTTTGACCGTTTTTGGACGCGCGTAATCAAGTATTGGTTGAATTCGAGAACTATCGATCGCGATACCGTGTTCCGTCAGCAAGTATCCGAGATACCGTACTTGCTTTCTGCAAAAGCGAGATTTTTCCAACGAAATAGTTAGATTAGCGTCGCGTAATCGTTTCCCTACTTCTCTCAAGAGCTTCACATGTTCTTTGAACGTTTTGGTCGCGATAACAATATCGTCGAGATATACAAAGACGTTTGGTTGAAGATCGAAACGTAGAGTCTTTGCCATTAATCGACACATACTAAACGGCGCGTTCGACAATCCGAAAGGTAAAACTTTAAAACGGTATAATCCAGTCGCAGTTCTAAACGCGGTATAATTTCTGCTTTCTTCCTTAAGCGGTATCTGGAAGTACGCGTCTTTTAAATCTATTATTGAAAAGAATTTTGATCGTTCTAAGCGGTGAAATATTCCTTGCATGTTTTGCATCGGGTATGCATCTTTTACCGTCATCGTATTAAGTCTTCTTGAGTCTAAACACACGCGTATTTTACCGTTTGCTTTCCGCACCGGAACCAGTGGATTCGACCACTCGCTATAGCATTCTTCGATAGCGTCGAGTTGCTTAAATCTTTCAATTTCCGCTTCAATTTCTTTCTGAATATAAGGCGAGCATTTGTAAACGGGTTGGTTTCTCGGTTTGGCATCTTCTTTCAATACGATTTCATGTTCGATTAAACACGTCCGACCTAAATTTCCTTCTTTCGTAAATTCGAAATGCTTAACGGATTCTAGTAATTCCTTACGTTCCTCAACCGACAAATCGTGCTCAAATTCTATTTCTTCAGGATTCGCTTCCACCGGAAAATCGAATGCTGGAATATCTAGTCTCATCTGTTTCATTTAATAGGATCTTGGGTAGCTCTGTCGATGTAATTGTTGGTTCAATGCTAAAGCACACTTGGGTTTGTTCCATTATATTTAACGTCTCTACGCTCTCTGGACCGTTTCCAACGTCAATCATTGGCTTTATACCAAAATCATCCCAAAAGTTGGCTCCTAAGATGAGTTGCCTTGTAATTTGGGGTACTAAAATTGTAGGTATAACTTTCGTTATATTTTTGTAGGTAAAGGGAACATTCAATTGACCTAAACATTTGTACTCTGTACCGTCTGCGGTACTTACTCGAACTGCTGCTGGTTGAATTTTAAGACCGTACTTGTTCACGAGGTCTAACGAGTTAATGACACTAATGCCTGCACCTGAATCAAGAAGTGCTTCTACCTCAGTTTCGAAAATTTTGACTTTTATATGTGGACATTTGCTAGCATTTATTTTAATATGATAAACTTTTGTTAATGGATCTTGAAATTTTGTAATTTTTTTCTGGGAATCTTTATTTTTGATCTGGATGTTCGGGTTCCCCATCCGACATCCCCATTTTAGTTTCCCTGATTATGTGGGTGGTAATTTTGATTTGTGCAGCGTTCACACGATCGAATGGTTCTCCCTAAGTTACCACAACCGTAACAAAAAATGAGTCTGGGTTTCCTGCAATCTCTCCACATATGATCTGTCTGTTTACAGTTCCAACAGACAACTTGGCCGGTTGGTTCTTCTACTTTCAATGGTTCAGGCGGTCGTTCTGTAGATGGAATTTTGCTTTGTTCAAACCGATTGTTATGGAACTCTTTCCTCGCGTGTTGTTTCCTGTCATAGAATTCTTTAGTTCTTATCGCGTTAATACCTACTGAGCTATCGTTATCGTATTCGTCCTCTTCAACCTCAATATTGCTAATATTCCTACGGTGAGAACCGTCCCAATTTGCTTGCAGGTATACATCATTTGCATCAATCCTATAATTATACCCGAGTAATTCTTTAAGATCGTGGATCTCTACCAACGACGTTTTATCCTTGTAATGCGGTCTCATGTTATCCCAGATGACCTCAAACATTCTTTCTTTTGATAATGGTCTCGATAACAATTTGCTCATTCTTTCTATTTCGGCAACGAATGCTACAAAAGTTTCACCCCTTAATTGTTTTCTCTCGTGAATTTTTTGTTTTATACCTGTGTCTTGGTTGGGGTTTCCAAACCGTTGTTTGATTAATCTTTCAAAGGTCCACCAATCCGTGAAATCATCAACAAATGTGAAAAACCAATCAGAGGCCGAACCCTCCAGAAGCATGTGAATATCTTTAAGGAGTCGAGAATATGAAACGCCTTCTAGCTCAGCAATTTTCTTAAGCTTATACAAAAAATTCTCAACACTCATTGCTTTAGAATCTCCTGTAAAACGCAGTTTCCATTTTTCAACTCTGTAGTTGTCTCTGCTTTCATATCTCGATCGGCGATAATCAAAATTTTCTGATCTTGATAAATTCTCCTCCGACCTATCATCTCTTTCTACATTCTGTGAAAAATGTTGTGGAAAAATTGGTTGATCTGTTTGAGAATTATGAGTTGGATTCATGTAATCCGTTTTTGGCAAATATTCTCTTTGCACTGGTGCTTTTACTGTTGTGGAGTTAAATTGAAAATTTGGTTCTAGGAAAGGTTTATTTAATTGACTATTATTTTGAAATTCAGGATTGCATCTATCAATTTGATTAACTGGCTGTTCCAATAGATGTCTCATCATTCTTTCTAATCTAGCAACTTTTTGTTTAAGTTTTTCGTTTTCTAACCTGTACCTCTCATTTTCCGTTTTTCCTTGATAGAAATTCGGAAATTGTTGGGTGCTTGTAGCGAAAGTTCCTCCAACAACTGCGTTGGTATATATTCCTTCCTGATTAGCTAAATAATCAGTTCGGGTTGTTCCTGGTACAAAATAGTTAAGACCAGTAGTTTGATGCTGTTGATAATGATTTGCATTTGAAGTTTTTGGAATTGTTCCCGTGTTTCTACTGATTGGTACGGTATTTGAATTAAAAGTATTGATCGGTGTTCTTGTGTACAAAGTTTCTACTTCCGCTGAGGTTGTCATCCCTGATGACAGCCCTGTGTTTGGAAGACAAAATGAAGAATTCCTCCCTAGGAGCTGATTGTCGAAGCAGTCATTACTCGGTTGCGTTCGAGGGATTGCTGGTTGTAAATTTTCTTCTAGTATCCTTTCCTGAGTGTCCACTCTTCCCAATGAAGATTCCCTAACCCGCGCAGTGTTTTCGATAACATTGGAAGCTGTTTGTGCAGCTGAGCGAGAAAGATTTCCCAGAGGGTCTTGGCATTGTGATTCTTGCTCGGAGCTAAGAATATTGTTTATTTGCTGTTTTGCCGGTGTGGCGGGAGGACCTATTTTGTAAAGAGCCATTACATCCGAAATATCACGAATCAAAGTTCGTCTTTCCATCTTTTCTTCTTCATTACTAAAACTACATCTTTTTGTACGAAAATAATAGTGAATAAGTCTCGATTTAATTTTTCCATCCATTTTCCGAGTTCTACCTAACTCCTTCTTAATCTCGTTAATTTTTGTGAAAATTATTAAATCTTCATCCCTGATATTGAATGATGATGCATAATTTCGGTTTTCTCTTGCATCGATCTTTAGTAAATTTCGTAAATATCTTTGTTTGCCTAGCAAATCCAAATGTGCAGTTTGTTCAAGCTTATTTCTGATCCGTAACTCGTAAACTGTTTCCTCCTCATCCAAATGTTCGGCAAAAGGAAAGTTTTCCATTTTAAGCGACTTTACGTTTGTAAATTCAAAAAGAAAAAATGTAGAATTAAATCTTAACTTCTAACTAAAATTTTATTATGTAGGCTAAAGTTAAAAGAAAAATGAAGAAATATTTAAAACTAAGTTACCCAACAAAATAAGAAATAAAAAATTATGAATTTCGAGCGAGAGATTATATAAAGAAGTATTTAGAACCAAAAAAATGCTCGAAAAATGCCAAAAATCTTAGTCTAACTTAAAGCGAAATTCCTTAATAATAATAATAAAAAATTTCGAGTTTAACTTAAACTATATCTTAGCAACTACAAAATGTTCCGTGAACGGCAGAAAAGTAACTAAAAAAGAAAATTCAAAATTTCTTCAAAATATCTCGAGCCTCTAAAACGTTGGGCGCCATGTAAGGCGAGACCTATCCTTGGAAGACTGTGCAGGTTTTGCTAACGGCTTAATGCGCCACTCCCTGAGGAGACCGTTAGCCTGGTTATGGTTTGCCCGGCCAATGAGACCCACCAAAGGGCGAGTTTTTCCTTCTTCTGCTATACTTCTCCTGAAACGACCGTTCCCCAAAAAGTTAGAAAGTACTCCGCCAAAGGCGTCAAGTGCTTCAAAAAAATCCAAAATATTAGAAAAATTTAATTGATCAACCAAAATAGATCAGGTCGGCAAAAAGATCTGACATCGCCGCTTAGCATCAGCAGTTGAGCGTCTGCCGACCACCAATCTTAGTCGCTTTTCAAGCCAGATGTGAGTTGGAAACAACTGGAGTCCAACGCTCTCCTTAAAAAAAAACCGCTGCAAAACGTGAAATGCCTTAAACAGGAAAGTTCTCAAAAAAAGATAAGGCTTCGATTTTAGGGCATTCCACCGTTTATTAAAAAAAAATCTTCCAAACAAAATGATCTTCTCGACAAAAAAACTTTATTCCATTTCGAGACTCGAACTCATGTTCTCTGGGAAGTTGGAGATTTTTAGGTTGTCACTCTAACCGCTCGACCACATTAGCTGGTGGTGCTGCGGGCTGCTAGCAATCGTTCGGGTTTGGTGAAGGGGTAAAAGTGTAGTGGTCGTGCATATCCCTTACGGCATTAGTTTCACAATAGGGTCAACGACCCGAAAATCTGGACACAATTCAGTACCCACCCAAATTTATGCGCATAAATATTTAAAGGGAAGGGTACTTACGGCAGTTGAACGTGTTGTTGATGCAGGCTGTTTCGGTGTTGTTTTCTACCGGCTCATCGGGAAATCAGGCTGCGATTCGGAGATGTTTTGGGCGAACATGTGATGTTTTTGTTGCTTCCGCTCTAGCGGAACCTAGTGGTGCTGTCGCTCGATGACGAACCCAGATGTTGTTGTGCTGGCCTTCTTCATCGAGTGCGCGACGATGGTGGGAAACTAATTTTTACGGGCGTTTCCGTTTAATTTCGAATCCCGTGGTTGTTGTAGGGGATTCCGAAATTGTGTTGGGGGGGTTTCCGGACTATGTTGACGGAGTCCGGATTTCCGGCGGGTTTTGCTCCGGAATAGGTTGGTCCGCGTGGCGTATGGTGTTGTTTCGTGAGCCAGGGGAAGTGTTGTTGGTGCGTACGTCGGGTGCTTGTCGCCTCCTTCTCGCAGGTAAACCTTTTTCGCAAATCGGTTGTTGCGAATGGTTTGCGACGGTTTATTTTCACAGCCTGTCGTACGACCCTAAAATCTAGGCCAGAACCAGTTAGTGATCCCTTTCCCATGAAAAACACCTCACGTTTTACCTTCTACTAATCGAAACTCTAGCCACACACCTGACTCAATCCACGATTTCAGACCAAATGATCGAACTGCTCCAGGTCTTCAGAAAATTGCAGCCGTCTATTCATTCTTTAACCGGAACTGCGTAAAGCGAATACTTTACGAAGTTCCCCGAAATATTTTCTTAACCAACTCTTATTTTTCTGATAGTTTGGCTTTCTCCCGAAACTCTCTCTTCCCTTTTAACAATTCAAGTCCCGATCGTTCAAGAGAAAGCTCGCTGCGAAGTAGAGAAAACTTGCGCTCTGATGTTTTCATCGGCGATGCAATTCCACCCAGGTGGGAGGTTGTTTGTCAGATAGTGGCAATTAAGGCGTTATAAACCTGCACTCTAAATATTTGGTGTTTTGCTCGAGTGAAATGTTGGGTAGCTAATTCTAAATAACTGTAGCTTGCTACACGTGAAATCGCTTTTCCGGACTTTTCTACACTGTTATCATTCTAGAAGTCAACCAATTCACTTGAAAATGAAAAAATAGTAGCAATAGGTCGCAAATTGAATTTCCTTCAAAATGAATATAATTTGGTCATTTTAAAATTTAAGTTGTTTTTGTTGTGATTAATTACTTTTGTGACGTGAATTCACGCTAGAACTAACCATTTCGGACTTTAGTGCATACATCTATGATTTCCTGTTCTCTTTGTGGAAATAGAATATTGATGTCTTGGAATGAGTTGTAAAGAAAACAATTACCCACAATTTGATGTACGTAGTTTTCCAATTGAACAACAACGAACGAAGTTATGCTTATTTGAAGTTGTGACGTGAATTCACTTAGTTCAAACAGAACAGGGTAGTTGACTGAATTCACGTCACGAATATAAAGTTATACTGTGGTTATACTGAACCATTCTTTGGAGTCTTCAAATTTTATGTACACTTTCAAAAACGATATTTTGTTGTTCCGACTTTTACAATCATAAATTTTCAGTATTTAGATCTTACTTTTTCCTTATTTTGATTGGCACTTGAATAGCAACATATTTAGGGATCATATGTTAAAATTACTACTGTCTTCATTTAAAGATTCACCAAAAAAAATTATTTTTTTTTTCAATCTTTTTGTATTTTTATTTGAAAATATTGAACTTATTAAAAAATAAATAAACAAAATTATGCAAGATTTATAAAAATCCGACCATCTGGAGGGTCAAAACAGCTTTCAGAGCACATTTTTCATATAAAATTTAACAAAAAATCAAATTTTGTGACGTGAATTCACTCATTCGCGCTGTTGTAACTCAGCTAGATTCCAACCGATTTCTATAAATTTTAGAATCGTCTTATAATTTTCAAAGAAAATCTCATTTTTTTTTAAGTCAGAGTTTTCTCGTAAAATTAAAAACTTTCCATTTTTTGTGACGTGAATTCACTCATTTGCGACTGTTTTTGTTCGCTTTTCAAACCAACTACATTGGATATAAACAAATTCTTTTTTCTACAAAATGAAGCCATGTTTTTTTTAGCTTTTGAACATACTAAAAATAATTCCAAAAAAAATCATCCATGTATTAAAATTAATGATTTTGTAAAAGATGTCGAAAACACCACTTTTTTTTAACAAAAAAACTGATTTTCAAAATCATCTAAAACATGTGTAAAAAAACTTTTTTTCTTTTTCCGTTGCTTTTGTGTGATTTGAATTATCAAAATTATAGACAATTTTGAGATTTTTTGATACGCGAACGGATAAAAATCACTTTTGAGTGGTACAAGCGCGTGGAATGTGTCTACAGCAGTTTAATCTTTTCTCAATTCTGCATGTTTCTTTCGTTTGATAAAATGATCATAATAAGCCTGAAGTGTTTTATCAAACGTATGATTTCCATTTTAATCCCAATTTTAGTAACTCTCCTCTACACTGTGATTCTCCAATTCTATTCGAAGAGCTAGCATAACTTTTAATGTTAAATAATCCTAACTTCTACAGTTTTCAACGCACTATATTATTGAAATAATCTCTTTAACTCTTTGTTTTAAATTGAATTTTAAATTTATAAGGTTTTTTTAAATGGATGAACCTAATTTAAAACTGTGATAAATTTGAATTTACTAAAAAATAAATGCATTTCTATCTTATTTATCGATTTTAAATTTACAAAAATCAACAGTACTGTTGGCATAAATTAATTGCAAATGATCGATAGCAATCTAGCCTGAACAGCGTTAGATTCATCATGTTTTGTTGTTTCCATACTGTGAGTAGCAATATTATGAGAACATCCCTATACGAAACATAAGTATCATCCACAGATAATCTGGCAGCACTGCAACGTCGGCCCGTTTCGCCCGCTAAACGAATGACAACTGCGGGGAACCTATCTGTCACTTCACGCGAATACTCCTTCCTCTTTTGCTGTGCAGCCGTCGAGAAGGTAAGTCCACATCGGGCGAGTCTCCGCGTGATCGAGAACCGAGTCCCACAAAATGGCGACCTTGACAGATTTTTCTGCAATGCTTGGAAGCATTGCACGAAAAAAGGGAGACTCGCCCGCTGGGGACTTTAAGTGGCTTATTTAGTTCTAGTTTTATTCTCTTCGAAGTGGTTAGTTTTGTGCCGAAGTGTGTTAGTTTGCGGTGTCCATCTGAAAAAAAAAACCAGTTTGTGTCGTGTGCTGCTGAGAAAACGTGGTGAGGCGTCCTGTTTGTTTTTCATCGTAAGGAAAAGGTATGTTGAGAAATTTAATCTACTTAACCTACTTCTGGAGACAGTGGTTTTAATTTTTTTTTGCGACGGATCCGACGGAGATAATTTTATTTTGTTTTAAAGAAGTTGTTTGAAGTGAGAGTTTTATTTTTCTGCATTGGCGGTTGAGATGGAACGTCCAACCAGTTTGCCTTCATATTTTCCCGGTGGGGACGAACAATTTTCCCGGTGGGGATGGACAAGTTTCCCGAATTACGTTTTGGTTTCGTTCTGGCTCAATTTTCATATCCTAGTGTGATAAAATGTTTGTAATTTTCTGGCGGTTGAGATGGAACATCCAACCTATTTGCCATTTTATTTTTTCGGAGGATGAACGAAATTCCGAATCCAATAGGGTTTTCATTCTTGAGGTTGTGACGGAACATCCAACCTAGCTTGTTCACATTATTTGAGGTGTTTAAAAACATTTTCCGATTCTTCTGGCGGTTGAGATGGAACGTCCAACCAGTTTGCCTTCATATTTTCCCGGTGGGGATGAACAATTTTCCCGGTGGGGATGGACAAGTTTCTCGTAGTCAATTTTGGTTCCTTCGGAATTTTCGTAATTCTTCATTTACTGGGGTGATTGAAATGATTTTTGATTATTATGGCGGTTGAGATGGAACATCCAACCGGTTTGCCATTATATTTTTTCGTTCATGAACGAAATTCCGAATTCAATTGCGTCTTCATTCGGGAGGTTGTGACGGAACATCCAACCTAGCTTGTACACATTATTTAAGGTGATTAAGAATATTTTCTTATTCTTCTGGCGGTTGAGACGGAACATCCAACCAGTTTGCTTTTATATTTTCCCGGTGGGGAAGAACAATTTTCCCGGTGGGGATGATCAATTTTCCCGGTGGGGATGAACAATTTTCCCGGTGGGGATTAACAATTTTCCCGGTGGGGATGGACAAGTTTCTTGTATGCAATTTTGGTTTCGTTCGGACTTTTCGGAATTCTTCATGTCCTGGTGTAATTAAAATGATTGTTTGATTTTTCTGGCGGTTGAGATGGAACATCCAACCAGTTTGCCATTATATTTTTCTTTGAGGACGAACGAAATTCCGAATTCATTTGCGTCTTCATTTGGGAGGTTGTGATGGAACATCCAACCTAGCTTGTTCACATTATGTGGGGAGATTAAGATTATTTTTAATTCTCCTGGCGGTTGAGATGGAACATCCAACCAGTTTGCTTTCATATTTTTCCGGTGGGGAAGAACAATTTTCCCGGTGGGGACAGACAATTTCCCGATCTTCAATTGAATTTTCATTCGAGCTCAGCTTAGGTTACATTGAAGTGATTTTGAATTCTCCTGGCGGTTGTGATAGAACATCCAACCTGTTGCTGCAAAATATAAACTGCTGAGATGGAACGTCCAGCCCGGCTATCTTTAGTCTGAAAGTTGTCTGAATAAAATTTAAAGGCTAAAGCTACAAAAAAGGGAATTTTATTTCCGATGGTTGCGACGGAACATCCAACCCGTTCCTTAGAAATTTTTAACCAGTTGAAATGACCATCCGGCCCGCTTAATCATCAGTTAAGAATATTGGGAACTTTGACCTAGTGAAATTATGTTCCGTTTGGATAATATGACGGGACTCAAGCCTATTTCAGCCACATCCTCAGGTATGCTGAGAATGACTGTAGTTTGTTCTAAAAGTTGTGACGGAACACTTAGGCTATACACTGAGGTCAAAAGCAAAGCACAACTTAGAAAAGCTTTCAAATGTGTATCTGGGAACGAGCAAGCCGGCAATGTTTATTAATATATAAAAAAATAATAGTATCAATTTGAGTTTTTGTAAATTCTTTATTTGAACCAGCTCATAACTTTAGGCTTTGAGGAGCCAAACTCCATCAATTTGAGTTATTTAAGTCTAGAAGAATTGCTGAACGCTTAAAGAAACAAGTTTATAATTTTTCTTCCTTCGGAAAGGGTACATATGAGCTCGAGAACATCTTAATTAATTTTTGCGTTTGTACAGGTTTTGTTTCAGTATTGCAATATGAGTGAGGGAAGATACGTGCGTCCTCATACCGAGGAAGAGGACGAGGCAACGGATGTTTTGTCCTCATCTAGCTCTTCCGAAGCGTTGGGAATAGAGAGTGATGTGGAGATACATACCCCTTCGGATACCGATGAGATGCGCGCTAGATTGGCTATTCTAGAGAAAGCTGTTGTCGACATAGCAAAAGGGTTGTTGGAACGAGAACAATCGGAGAAGGAGGTCAAACCGTCTATCAAACCTGAGGAACCAAGATGTAAGGAGGAAGTTAACTCAAAGGGTTTAGAAACGGCTGATAACGCAGCGGGACGCAGCTCCAGAGGAATACGTTGGGATCACTTGCGGCCATTCCCCCAGAATCTACCAACGACCCGTTTTTGGGAGGAATGGAGCAAATTTAAAATCAATTTCGAGCTGTCAGCGGACCTCAACGGAGTTACGGGCGCGAATCGAGCACAACTACTTTTGCTCTCAATGGGGGATCAGCTACAAGGAATCTTAACATCAGCTGAAATAAAAGCGGATTACGGGAGCATGAGCTGCTACCCCGATTTTGTGAGCGACATAGAACAGTACCTGAGATCTCTAGTCGATGTAACTGCCGAACAGGACGCGTTCGCTGGTTTACGTCAGGGCTTCGACGAGTCGGCAGTGGCCTTCCATGCTCGGTTGAGAGCAAAGGGAACCCTTTGTGGTTTTGGAGGTGACGAAAAAGCCATAAGAGGGCAACTGCTAAGGGGCATGTCAAATCAGGCAGTTGCTAACCAAGCTAGATTTTACAACCACGATGCCAAAACAACGGTACAAGCTGCTACTAGGGCGGAGGCTTTTGCGGTAAATAACCCAACTTCGCCGGAGGCCATTTCAGCCGTATCCTCATCCCCAAAACCGACACGATTCCCACTGTCAAATGGCAACGTGCCCAGAAATCGATTTCCAAATAATTTTCGCGCTCGATCAGGAAGAAGAGGTGCTAGAAACTTCTCCGGGGGCAGGCGATTCGGCAATTCCCCATATGGTAGGCCATTTGAGGATCAGCGCAGGAACCAGCCTGAAGAATCGGAAAACAATCAAGCTGGTCGGAGAAAGCGGTGCGCTCGCTGCAATGACACCGATTGTTACAGAGGAGGAATGTGCCCAGCGATCTCGAGAAAGTGCTTTAACTGTGGCGTGAAAGGACACTACACGGAAACTTGCCAACAGTGGAAAAGAATTAATCGAATGGATGCAACTACAAGCGAGGTATCGGAGGAAAAGGATCAGGTATGAAATAAGCAAACTACATATATTTGGTGGCCCCCTCTAATATAACATAAACCTGTTTTGTTTTATAATCAATCGGTTGAACCGGTGTGTTTCTTTTAACAAAGTTACTTGACAAAATAAATTTAAAAAAAAAATGTCTGTTTAAGTTGGTTTTTCTTTTAAGTTGGTAACAACATTCCTTTCTTTTCTCGGCAGATGATAAGAAATGTGCCAGTAGACGACGCGATTGTCAATTGTCGTGTTGGATCATCTGAACCAATTTCGTTTTTAGTCGATTCTGGAGCGGATGTAAACGTCATTGGGGGTAGCGATTGGAAATGTTTGGAATCAGAATATAATGTAGGATCAGCTGTTTTAAAAATAATCCACCAATTAGATTTTCCCGAGTTGAGAGCTTACGCAACCAAGTGTCCTATGAAAATAAAAACTGCGTTTGAGGCTGTAATAGAAGTAATTGGAGCTGAGAAACCGGTCATCAAGGCAACATTTCTAGTCATACCGGAAGGCAATCGATCCTTGTTGGGGAGAGATACATCAAGTAAGATGAAACTTCTCAAAGTTGGTCTTTCCGTAAATGTCTGCTCATCAAAAAGCAATACTGCTGTTTTCCCGAAAATGCCAGGGGTGAAAGTCAAATTCACTATTGACGAAAGCGTCCTTCCAGTTAAAAATGCATATTTCAATGTCCCGGCTGCCTTTCGGGAGGCTGCAAGGCAAAGGTTGTCCGAAATGGAGGCTCGGGGGATTATAGAGAGGGTATTAACGGCCCCCACATGGATTAGTGGCATGTCGGCAATTCCAAAAGGAAAGGAGGATTTCCGATTGGTAGTGAATATGAGAGCGCCAAACAAGGCCATCAAACGAGAGTATTTTCGACTGCCTCTTATAAACGAAATGAGAACGAAACTTCACGGTGCCCAGTACTTTGCCAAACTTGATTTGACAAGTGCTTACTACCATCTCGAGTTAGCCAAAGAATCTAGGGACCTGACAACCTTCCTTTCCGAAAACGGAATGTACCGTTTTACCCGATTGATGTTCGGGGTAAACTGCGCCCCAGAGATATTTCAAAGAGAAATGTCTCGCATTTTCGAAGGATTAGAAGGGATTATAATTTATATAGACGATATCCTCGTGTTTGCGGATACGATCAAAGATTTGAGACTTAAAGTAGCTCAAGTTCTAGGCATACTGAAGGCTAATAACTTGACGGTCAACCAGGAGAAATGCGAATTTGATAAGCAACGCATAACATTCTTAGGGCATCTATTAGATAAACATGGGTTTCACATAGATGAATCGAAAATCAACCATGTTCGCAAATTCAGAGAACCCAAATCAGCATCCGAACTACGCAGTTTTTTAGGACTAGCTTCCTTTGTAAGTGCCTACATTAAGAATTTCGCGGATATTACAAGCCCTCTCTGGTCGGTGGCAAACGAAAAGACTTGGAGTTGGGGCCCTGTACATAGTAAGGCTTTCGAACAGATAAAAAAGAATATCGTTGAGTCCACAGTAGCCTTAGGCTACTTTTGTGAAGTAGACAAGACCATACTATATACCGATGCGTCCCCTATCGCACTGGGAGCGGTCTTGGTCCAGGAATCCGCTGAAGGAGAGAGGAGAATTATAAGTTTTGGATCGAAAGCATTAACCCCAACGGAAAAGAGATATGCTCAGCATCAGCGGGAAGCCCTAGCAGCAGTATGGGCAGTTGAACATTTTTCTTATTTCCTATTAGGACGTCATTTCACATTAAAGACAGATGCAAAGGGGGTGAGCTTTATTTTGAATCGATCGAGAGAGGACTCGAAAAGGGCGTTAACCCGAGCCGACGGATGGGCATTAAGATTAAGTCCTTACAGCTATGAGGTTGAATTCGTGAAAGGTAGAGAAAACATTGCTGACCCTTCGTCGAGGTTGTACGTAGGAACTTGTAACGAACTGTTTGTCGAAATAAAAATAAAAATATGATGAACCACCTTAGTCATGATAAGACGCTAGAATCGCACTAGTCTAATCTGAATCGTTTGTAAACATACAGTGCCATCTGGTGGCCGATAGGGATTTAACCAAGACCCAACAAACGACGCTAACGCTTCCACTCCAACCGGTTGAGCAAGATTTCTCTTGGGTTGGATTGTCGGAAACGTTTGTTCCTTGAACCCGTAAAAACCGCCGTACGTATGTATGCAAATCATGAAGAAACTTAAAAAAATCAGGCCCATTGTTTCAACAATTCTTTACTGATTTCTGGTTGGCCTTGGTACACTTGTGACTCGCTACGACACTTGCTTGGAAGAACCGCTTGGAAGATATCATTAAGCTTGAGACCTTATGTCGATTATAAATTGATAATTATATCTAGAAAATTATATAAATGTGATATAATTAAAGCCAATTTGAGTTAAAAAGTTAAATTTCGGTAATAAGTATTTGCTCTCGTGAATTAGAAAAGTACTGAAAATTGAGTAAGTGTGATTTACTAGAAAAATAGTTCTTATAAAAAAAGTACATGTGGTCCTTTTATTACAAAATTTTTAGGGTGGCAGTATATTGACCTCAAAGTTGGTCGAAAAGAGATAATACGTTAGTGATAAAGTAAAACGTATTCCCAGAAGGTAATAAGTCTTTGGTTGGCGTAGATTATCGAAAACTAATGTTGTACGTTGACAGGTAACCCGCGTCAACGTGGGTGTTAGTCTGGGGCTAAAAGCTTGCTCCGAAATCTACCACGCGGCGTTTGGGAACGACAATTGGCTGGTCCATACTCGGTTGCGGCTTGAGAACCCCCGGGTTGTGGAATTGTCGACGCCCGCACACTCCCACGTGTTATCGTGCTTCGCAGTAGTGGGCAACAGCAAGTGATTGGAAATCGACTGGAATCCGCCGGCGCTTGTACCTTTCCGCGGTTTTTCACGATTCGCCGCAAATCGTGCCCAGTGGTCGACACTTGGTTGGGCCTGCCTCGGTTGCGGATTGAGAACCCCCGGGTCGTGGGAACTCCGCCAACACGTCACCACGTGTCACCTGCTATCCCTAGGTGGCTCCATTCGACTACTTCCGGGTGTAATACGAATACTTCTGACCCTGAGGAGTATCAAGAAGAAGAAGGTCCCGGTCATACTCGGTTGTGGATTGAAGACCCCCGAGTATCGGCAGATCATCAGCACCCATCATCGTCCACAAGCTAGACCTACCTGTCCACGCGGAAATCCACCTACGCTGGTCGTGGGGTGAGTACCAAGAAAATACCAAAGGACTTTACCGAAACAAAACATTGTAAATCATTAAATCTAAGAACTAGGGCACCAGATAGGAGGCAAACAAAATCGGAAAATAATACACACGAAACTTAGCTAAATCATTTTTAACTGTTATAATTTTGAAAGCGCCGAAACTTAGGCAAAATTCTACCCAAGTCAGCGTCGTTGCGTGCAAGCTTGTTTATTAACCCAATTCACTTCTGAAACTTCTAAATTTATTCGTTAATTCTACTTTTGGGGATCTGGAATCGAGTGAGTTGGAGTCTTCCTTTAAAATCCTATCGCAAGCCTTGATAACGATTGTTCGAGCCACTTATTCCGCACCCGCCTTGAAAGAGGGTCTTGGCCGGCATTTTCGACACGTGTCAGCAATCTTCCAATCCGGAAGTGGCGCCCTAAAACAAATTGCTGACATTGATGGTAAGACAAAAATATCCGTTACATTTGGCGCCCAACGTGGGGCCGAAAGGTTTATATTGGGTTTTTTAGAAGGTGAATTATTTCTGAAATTACACATAGTATTTGGATTACTTAATTTATTAGTTGGAAGATATAATTTTAGTTTTTTTTGGTTAATTTGAGATACAGGTGTTGATTCTTTTTTTTTTCTCATTCATTTAATTTATAATTCGATTCAATAGGTTAATTTAGTAAGTATTCAACAAAAATATTCCTAGGAATTGTCTTTCATTTAAATTTTAGATACATAATGGAACATTATCATATTAATGCTAACGATCTTGAGGAAGAAGAGCTAAACTATGAGCTCCTCATTCGTGACCAACCAATTGGAGGTTCAGTTGAAAGTCGTTGCCGAATTTTACGTAATATATTACGGTCCGAGAATCCTTACGATGCCCTAAAGATTTCGCATGTGGGAGTAATAGATGATTATCAGAATATGCCATACCAACTTCAGCAGATAGGAGTAGCCCTTGCTAACAATCCTCCAAAACATTTTCGAACTAGAATGCTTTCTCGCCTTGTACACTACCACATGAGAGTGAGGCGACTTGTCCCACAAGACCCCGTACAAGAAAACAATTCGCAATTATTACTTGATTTGATCTCGCGTTTATCGCGAGAATACTTTCGTATGGATTTTGATCTGATCGTTCAGCAGCTTAAAACTTTGTACGGCTCTACTTCGGTTCCTTCCAAAACTTTACAATCAAGAATGGTAGATGATCGCAAGTACTCGACGCCAGTTCAAGAGAACCAAATTGGCAATCGAACATTTGAATTTTTTGAAAAAACTGTTGAAGGTTCACGGAATAATAAATCGAAACTGGTGGGGCCCGATCCTGAGGATCCAAAACCTTCTTGTGGTACAATACCAAAAAAACTAATTTTCAAATCCGTCGTTCATACCCTTAGCGAAGGGAGGTGGGCGGAATTAGGGGTATCCCGTGAGACGTTGGCTAAGCCAGCCCCATTAAAAGTGGAATGGGTAAATGAACATCAACCGTTTAATAGTCAGATGAACCAAACTAAACAAAATCAAATTAAATTTTCGCCAAATACTGGGAAGCAATTCACTGATGATCTTATAGAGATCTCACGAGAACCTTCTTTGACTCCAGCTGGTGATAACCTTAAAGAGAAATTTCCGGAATTAGACCTTCATAACCCAGATTACCCCGCTCCAAGTCCTGTACCTCGAGTAAGCCCCTTGATGGCAAAAACAAGTTCGAATGAATTTATACACGTGTCCGAGATCGATGCGTATGTTCAAGCTTACGTGCGAGAGCTTCTAAAACCAGGCGTTGACTATAGCCAACCTATTAGGGAAGAACCCGTTCTAGCGAGACAGTTTAACCAAATGAACTTAATGGGTGAGGGTTACACACAACGAAGAAGGGAACCTAGAACCCCTGAACCATTAATCAATACTCGAAAATCCGTACCATTTGACTTAGGCGTGCCTTTACAGTTCTCGGGCCAACCCCGTTTTGATCATAATAACCGCGCTACACCAATTATAAATCTTGTAAAACAGCCATTCCCAAACCCTTATTGCCCACCAGGGAGTTATTCTCCATTTCCTCCAAATCGACTCGAATCACAGTTCTATTCCACGCCAGTACCCCACCACAATCACCGTTTACCACACCAGCAATGCAATATCATTGAGAAGTGGCCAAAGTTTTCTGGGGACAATAACTTAGTACCTGTCAATGATTTTTTGCGACAGATTGACATTCTGTGTCGCTCCTACGGTATTTCCAAACCAGACCTAAGAATGCACGCACATCTTTTATTCAAAGATGGGGCATATGCGTGGTACACCACGTACGAGGAAAAATTCGATTCCTGGGAAACACTCGAGGGGTACTTGAAGTTACGTTACGAGAATCCTAATCGTGACCGACTAATCCGCGAAGAAATGCGCAATCGAAAACAGCGTCCTTCAGAGCTCTTCAGCGCTTATCTAACGGATATGGAGATGTTTGCAACACGCTTAAACACAAAAATGTCGGAATTCGAAAAATATGAGATAGTGGTTGAAAACATGAAAATTTCCTACAAGAGGCGATTGGCATTAGAGGAAATCACATCAATCGAAGATCTTGCTCAAAAGTGTTTCCGATTGGATGCTTTAGAGACTCATTTATACCATCCTGGAATTTCTAAACCTGGTGTGAATCAAATTGATGTTGGTCACCCAGACCTCAATTATTTGGAAGGGGATGAGGAGGAAGTGTATATGCTCCAGAACCACACTAATCGACCGCCTATTAATGTAGAGAAACGTGAACCAAACCGATGGACAAGTAGAAATGACAATCCTCGAAAGTGCTGGAACTGTGGAAGTTCAGCACACATGTGGCGAGAATGTAGAGAAGAAAAACGAACGTTCTGTCACATATGTGGTTTCATGAACACCTTGACCCATAATTGTCCCAATCAACATCAACTAAGAACGCCAAACAATACTCAAAAAAACGATTAAGTGAGGTTGAGTCGGGGAATTCCTCACCTCCGCAAGAAAATAGTAAGATTCCCAATCATCCGTTTCGATATTTTAATCAAGTTTTTCGAATTAACACTACGTTCCATAGATGTCCTCATCTGAAAGTAAAGATTTTGTCCCACGATATTGAAGGGCTAGCAGATACAGGCGCGAGCATCTCCGTTATCAGTTCGATCGAATTAATTGATCAACTAGGCCTCGAAATTCTTCCACTGTCACTCAACATTTCCACTGCTGATGGAACTGCCTATCGATGTTTAGGTTATGTTAACATACCCTTCACGTGTGAATCGGTGACACATGTAATTCCAACGGTCGTAGTGCCAGAACTGTCTAAAGACCTCATCCTAGGAATTGACTTCTTAACTAAGTTTGGGTATGAATTAATAAACCGCTCTGGACATACTGTGAACTCTTCGTTCATAATCCAGAATTCCGAAGTAAGTTCAGTCAACCACTCGACAATATTTCGTGTGAGAAGCCAACCGGACGACTGTCCAGGTAGGGCTGAATTTCTGCTCGAGCCAAATACACCGTTTCTAGAACCTCCGAATGGATCAGAAATTGATGAAAGTCTCGAGATACCAACCGTTGAACTACCCGATAGTATCCTTCAATGCGCTGAAGAAATAGAAACCGGTCATAAATTAGACTCGACTGAACGACAGGCTCTTTTCGAAGTGGTGAAAAAACTGCCCGCCACCTACAATGGTCATTTCGGGCGAACACACTTGATGGAACATGTGATTGAGCTTCTACCAGATTCAAAACCACGAAAAGTACCGTATTACCGTTGGTCTCCTACAATAGAAAAGGTTATTGAAACCGAAATCGAAAGGATGAAAGCCCTAGGTGTGATCGAAGAGTGTCCCGGGGCAGTCGACTTCATAAATCCTCTACTTCCGGTAAAGAAGGCTAACGGTAAGTGGAGAATCTGTTTAGATTCCCGCAAACTGAATGAGTGTACTCGGAAGGACGAATATCCATTTCCTAATATGATGGGTATTTTACAACGGATTGAAAAATCCAAGTACTTTACCGTTATCGATTTGTCGGAGGCCTATTATCAAGTTCCTTTGTCAGAGTCCTCCAAAAACAAAACCGCTTTCCGAACAAATCGTGGGGTATACAGGTTCTGTGTGATGCCATACGGTATTCGCAACGCGCCCGCAGGAATGATGAGGCTGATGTCCTCGGTGTTGGGGCATGATTTAGAGCCGTTCGTTTATGTCTACTTAGATGACATCATCATTCTAGGGAATTCGTTCGGAGAGCATCTTGATCTAATTGAGAAGGTAGCTCAACGACTTCGCGGTGCTGGTCTTACGATAAATCTGCAAAAGAGTAAATTTTGTCAGACTGAAATTCGTTACTTGGGTTATGTTTTGTCAGAAAGAGGGTTATCTATGGATGTAAGTAAGATCCAACCCGTTCTTGATTATCCAGCACCCAAGACGGTTAAGGATGTGCGCCGGTTACTGGGACTGGCAGGCTTTCATCAAAAGTTCATTCATAATTACTCGGAAATTACCACTCCTATTACCAATCTTCTGAAAAAAGATAGAAAAAAGTTTAATTGGACACCTGAGGCTGAGATTGCTTTGAACAAACTTAAAACCGCCCTAGTGTCAGCACCCGTTCTCTCGAATCCTGACTTTTCACTTCCGTTTATTATCGAGACCGACAGCTCCGACTTAGCCATCGGTGCGGTTTTAGTACAAGAGCAGGATGGTGAACGAAAACCACTTGCGTATTTTTCCAAAAAGTTATCAAGCACTCAGAGACGCTACAGTGCCACAGAGCGCGAGTGTCTTGCGGTACTCTTAAGTATCGAGCATTTCAAACACTTTGTGGAAGGAACCACGTTCGTTGTTCAAACCGATGCAATGAGTCTTACTTTTTTGAGGAGCATGTCCATTGACAGCAAGTCGGCCAGGATTGCCAGATGGGCACTTAAACTGTCAAAGTACGACGTTGTACTTCGTTATAAAAAAGGAACCGAAAACGTACCAGCTGATGCACTTTCCCGAGCAATCACGTCTATAGAGGTTAAACCTGTTGATTGTTACGTTGAACAACTTAAAACAATGGTTCAAAACTATCCCGATCGGTATCCAGATTTTGAAATCCGCGATGAACAACTGTTCAAGTTTATATCCAACGTTTCCGGTTTAGAAGACCCGGGAGCAAAGTGGAAACAGGTTGTTCCTCTTGTAGACCGAGACAACTTAATGAAATCCGTGCATGAAGAAGCCCATTTAGGTCCGCTAAAGATCTTAGCCAAATTGAGGGAACGATACTACTGGCCGCGTATGTATACAGACGTTAAGCGTTTCTGCTTAAAATGTGAGATCTGTCGCGAATCTAAATCTCCTAACTGCAATGTCACCCCCAGATGTGGTCAGCCGAAAATTTGTACCCGACCTTGGGAACTCATCTCGATGGATTTTCTCGGGCCTT
This sequence comes from Uranotaenia lowii, assembly GCF_029784155.1. Lineage (NCBI taxonomy): Eukaryota > Metazoa > Arthropoda > Insecta > Diptera > Culicidae > Uranotaenia > Uranotaenia lowii. The sequence goes on from NC_073691.1 coordinate 124,441,918, forward strand.
ATCCTCGATCCAAACGTGGAAACATGTGGATCCTCGTTGTCTGTGATTTTTTCTCCAAATTCACTCTAGTTCAATGCATGCGATCTGCTACCACACCGTCAGTATGTACGTTTGTGGAGAACATTGTGTTCAACGTGTTCGGGGCGCCTGCAGTGTGCATCACTGATAATGCGCAGGTGTTCAAATCACACCAGTTTGAAAATATGCTTCGAAATTATGGCACCACTCACTGGAACTTGCCTGTGTACCATCCTAGTCCGAACCCTACCGAGCGGGTTAATAGAGTGATCGTGACTGCTATCCGTTGCACCTTGAACGCGAAGCGTGAACATCGTGACTGGGATGAGTCTGTCCCACAAATCGCCAGAGCCATATGCACGACGGTTCACGAAAGCACTGGTTTCACACCGTACTTCGTCAATTTCGGGCGAAATATGGTGCAAAATGGGCAGCAATTCGAAACGCTACGTGACGACAATTTTGGTCAGACACCTGCTGCATTCGACCGTCACCAGTTGATGGGTAGTGTAGATCAAATAGTTCGAGAAAACCTTGAAAAGGCATATAAAAAGTACAGCGCTAACTATAATCTTCGCTCTAATGACAGACACGTTTTCCAAAAGGGCGAAACTGTGTATAAAAGAAATGTCAACCTCTCTAACAAAGACCGGAATTTTGTCGGTAAATTTGCACCGAAATTTACGAAGGTTCGAATAACAGAAATTTTGGGTTCAAATTCGTACGCATTGGAAACGCTTGACGGTAAAAAAATAACCGGAAGCTACCATGGATCCTTCTTGAAGCGTTTGTAGTAGGTCCAATATAAGAAAGCTATGGCGGTGCCCGTAGCCTCGGCACAAAAACAAACATCACAACAGACACTTATTCCGAGATGCAAGGCATTCGACTTCATCAAAGGGGTTTCTTCCGTTGTCTTAAAGAAAAACGTAATCGGCAATAACTTTCGGCTCAATTGAATCCGCAGCATTTATTACACATATCCAAAGGTAGTATGTAGATAGTTAATCCAAAAAAAATATCAACAAAATTAGCCTCGTAAATTATCCATATCCTCCTATTTTTTTTCGCATTCTTTTCACGTTCTTTTTTATATTTTTATAACTACACCTTCCTGAAGAAAACCTGAAAAAAAAGAAAGTAAGCACATATTATCTCAACAAAAAAATTACCTGGATCTGAATTTTAAAAGCAATCAAAATAGCTGTAATCCTTATAATTTCGATGCAGTTCTTCTTATTCACAGTTGTTTCTTTTTGCTGTTTCATTTCGACAACCGAATGACAGTTTGAATGATAGAGATGACCGATATTGTTAGGAGGGTTCAGATAATAACGTCTGAAAACGAATACTTTGAAAGATTGATATTAAATAGAATATCGATAAATAGTGGAATTAAAGCGGAAAATTTGTTTACCTTTACATTAGTTCAGGCTATGGACCTGATTCAAATGGATTGATTCGAAAACGTAAAGATATCACAGATGTATCTGAGGTTAGTACTGATAATAGAAAGTTAGCATGATCAGAAATTTCTGATGTTTTAAGTGTGAAACAAATTTAAGAATAATAAGAAAATCGACCGGTAAGAATAACAATAATAATAATAAACGGAATGCTCGAACAATTAAAAAAAAAAAACTTTCAACTTTCGCGATGTTTGGACGTGGCAACACCCCCGCGAGAAAATTGAAGAAGAAGGAGATCGAATTTAAACCTCCGTGAGTTCTAACGTGTAATGCGTCCGGAGAAAATTTAATAAAAAAAAAAATAAAGAGAAATTTTAACCTCCGCGATGTTCAGACGTGGCAACACCCCCGGGAGAAAATTGAAGAGGCAGGAGAATAAATTTAATCCTCCGTGATTTTGACCGCGGCAACGCGTCCGGAGAAAATTTTTATAAAAACAATGCAAAAATTTCAACCTCCGCGATGTTCAGACGTGGCAACACCCCCGGGAGAAAATTGAAGAGGCAGGAGAGCAAGTTTAAATCTCCGTGATTTCAAACGTGGAAACGCGTCCGGAGAAATTTTAGGGACCAAAAAAAAAAAAAAATAAAATAAATAAATATACAAATTAAAAAAAAAAATAATTGTTTAAACCTCCGCGATGTTTAGAAGTGGCAACACCCCCGGGAGAAAAATTGAAGAGGAGGGAGCAAATTTAACCCTCCGTGATTTCAACCGCGGCAACGCGTCCGGAGAAAACTTATATAAAACAGAAAGAAAATTTTATCCTCCGCGATGTTCAGACGTGGCAACACCCCCGGGAGAAAAATTGAAGAGGCAGGAGAAAATTTTATCCTCCGTGATTTCAACAGCGGCAACGCGTCCGGAGAAATTTTTTACAAAAAAAAAAAAAAAAAATTTCAACCTCCGCGATGTTCAGACGTGGCAACACCCCCGGGAGAAAATTGAAGAGGCAGGAGAGCAAATTCAATCCTCCGTGATTTCAAACGTGGCAACACGTCCGGAGAAAATTTATAATAATAACAGAAAAAAAAACCAAAAGAGAAAAATAATCTAAAAAAAAAAGAGAATTTAAACCTCCGCGATGTTCAGAAGTGGCAACACCCCCGGGAGAAAATTGAAGAGGCAGGAGAGCAAATTTAAACCTCCGTGATTTTAACCGTGGCAACGCGTCCGGAGAAAATTTTTTTAGAAACAAAATCAAAATTTCAACCTCCGCGATGTTCAGACGTGGCAACACCCCCGGGAGAAAATTGAGAAGTAGGAGAGCAAATTTAAAACCTCCGTGTTTTTAAACGTGGCAACGCGTCCGGAGAAACTTTAGGGAAAAAAGTAAATTTAATTAAAAAAAAAAAAAAAATTAAATTTGGAAAAAATTATACCGAAGAAAAATTTTAACCTCCGCGATGTTCAGACGTGGCAACACCCCCGGGAGAAAATTGAAGAGGCAGGAGCAAATTTAAATCCTCCGTGATTTCAACCGCGGAAACGCGTCCGGAGAAAATTTTTTTAGAAACAAAATCAAAATTTCAACCTCCGCGATGTTCAGACGTGGCAACACCCCCGGGAGAAAATTGAGAAGTAGGAGAGCAAATTTAAAACCTCCGTGTTTTTAAACGTGGCAACGCGTCCGGAGAAACTTTAGGGAAAAAAGTAAATTTAATTAAAAAAAAAAAAAAAATTAAATTTGGAAAAAATTATACCGAAGAAAAATTTTAACCTCCGCGATGTTCAGACGTGGCAACACCCCCGGGAGAAAATTGAAGAGGCAGGAGCAAATTTAAATCCTCCGTGATTTCAACCGCGGAAACGCGTCCGGAGAAATTTTTTTATAAACACATATGGAAAATTTTAGCCTCCGCGATGTTCAGACGTGGCGACACCCCCGGGAGAAAATTGAAGAGGTAGGAGCAAAGATTTAAACCTCCGTGAGTTAAAACGTGTAATGCGTCCGGAGCAAATTTAAGAAAAACAAAAACAATTATGTTTTTAAAAATTTTGAAATTTTTTCAAATTTCAAAATTTTTAAACTTTATGGATGGACGAGTGTAACGAACTGTTTGTCGAAATAAAAATAAAAATATGATGAACCACCTTAGTCATGATAAGACGCTAGAATCGCACTAGTCTAATCTGAATCGTTTGTAAACATACAGTGCCATCTGGTGGCCGATAGGGATTTAACCAAGACCCAACAAACGACGCTAACGCTTCCACTCCAACCGGTTGAGCAAGATTTCTCTTGGGTTGGATTGTCGGAAACGTTTGTTCCTTGAACCCGTAAAAACCGCCGTACGTATGTATGCAAATCATGAAGAAACTTAAAAAAATCAGGCCCATTGTTTCAACAATTCTTTACTGATTTCTGGTTGGCCTTGGTACACTTGTGACTCGCTACGACACTTGCTTGGAAGAACCGCTTGGAAGATATCATTAAGCTTGAGACCTTATGTCGATTATAAATTGATAATTATATCTAGAAAATTATATAAATGTGATATAATTAAAGCCAATTTGAGTTAAAAAGTTAAATTTCGGTAATAAGTATTTGCTCTCGTGAATTAGAAAAGTACTGAAAATTGAGTAAGTGTGATTTACTAGAAAAATAGTTCTTATAAAAAAAGTACATGTGGTCCTTTTATTACAAAATTTTTAGGGTGGCAGTATATTGACCTCAAAGTTGGTCGAAAAGAGATAATACGTTAGTGATAAAGTAAAACGTATTCCCAGAAGGTAATAAGTCTTTGGTTGGCGTAGATTATCGAAAACTAATGTTGTACGTTGACAGGTAACCCGCGTCAACGTGGGTGTTAGTCTGGGGCTAAAAGCTTGCTCCGAAATCTACCACGCGGCGTTTGGGAACGACAATTGGCTGGTCCATACTCGGTTGCGGCTTGAGAACCCCCGGGTTGTGGAATTGTCGACGCCCGCACACTCCCACGTGTTATCGTGCTTCGCAGTAGTGGGCAACAGCAAGTGATTGGAAATCGACTGGAATCCGCCGGCGCTTGTACCTTTCCGCGGTTTTTCACGATTCGCCGCAAATCGTGCCCAGTGGTCGACACTTGGTTGGGCCTGCCTCGGTTGCGGATTGAGAACCCCCGGGTCGTGGGAACTCCGCCAACACGTCACCACGTGTCACCTGCTATCCCTAGGTGGCTCCATTCGACTACTTCCGGGTGTAATACGAATACTTCTGACCCTGAGGAGTATCAAGAAGAAGAAGGTCCCGGTCATACTCGGTTGTGGATTGAAGACCCCCGAGTATCGGCAGATCATCAGCACCCATCATCGTCCACAAGCTAGACCTACCTGTCCACGCGGAAATCCACCTACGCTGGTCGTGGGGTGAGTACCAAGAAAATACCAAAGGACTTTACCGAAACAAAACATTGTAAATCATTAAATCTAAGAACTAGGGCACCAGATAGGAGGCAAACAAAATCGGAAAATAATACACACGAAACTTAGCTAAATCATTTTTAACTGTTATAATTTTGAAAGCGCCGAAACTTAGGCAAAATTCTACCCAAGTCAGCGTCGTTGCGTGCAAGCTTGTTTATTAACCCAATTCACTTCTGAAACTTCTAAATTTATTCGTTAATTCTACTTTTGGGGATCTGGAATCGAGTGAGTTGGAGTCTTCCTTTAAAATCCTATCGCAAGCCTTGATAACGATTGTTCGAGCCACTTATTCCGAACCATTTAGCGAGGAATCGAACCCCTGGGAGTTGGCCGTGCTTGAAACAAGTAACACGCAATTTTTGACGAACGACGAAATTTCCAAAGAAACTTCCCGTGATGAAACATTGGCTGGCGTCCTAGAAGCACTGAAATCAGACATTTGGTCAACACGACTACGAAGGTTTGATCTGGTGAAGGCCGAACTTTACGAGAAAAATGGACTCTTATACAAAGGAGGCTGCGTTGTAATTCCTAAATGCCTCCAAGAAAAAACGCTGAATATCGCTCACAGTGGACACCCATCCGCTGCCAAACTAAAATCAATTCTCAGAGAACGAGTATGGTGGCCGGGTATTCCTTCGGATGCCGAGAACTGGGTAAATGGATGCAAAGTATGCGCCGCCAATGGTAGGCCTGAGAAACCAACGCCGATGAAACGTATTCCCGCACCCAAAAACGTTTGGGAAACTATTGGAATTGACTTTAATGGCCCCTACGCTCACTTTGGAGGAATTTACATTCTAGTAGTGGTTGACTACAGATCTAGATTTCTCATAGCAAAAGTAGTAAAATCTACAAACTTCGACCAGACTAAGAAAGTACTTGACGACATATTCGGTAGAGACGGATTTCCAGATTGTATTAAGAGTGACAATGGGCCACCGTTCAACGGTGCGGAATATAAGTTGTATTGTAGAGAAAGAGGGATACAAACTGTATATTCAACACCTCTTTTTCCACAGCAGAATGGTATGGTCGAGAACTATATGAAACTTATAAACAAAGCTATGTCTGCTGCTATCGTGTCAAAGACAAATTTCCACCACGAGCTGCAAGCGGCTGTGGAATCTCACAATGCAGCCAAACACCGCGTTACCAAATTATCCCCAGAAGAGGTAATGCTACGCAGAAAAGTTAAACGAGGTCTACCTTTAATGAACAGAGGAGTAATTCACGTTGATGATCAACTGTTAGACAAAGTGGATTATGAATCAAAATTGAAGGCCAAACAGCGAGAAGATATTCGCCGTGGGGCAAGGCAGTGTAGCATAAAACCGGGCGATCACGTGATTGTTGAACGACTTAAGAAAACTAAGGGAGACACAAGATTCTCTCTTAAAAGATTTACCGTTTTAAGTGAGGATAACGGCAAACTTCGCCTGACAGACGAAACAGGAAACATAATGGATCGCCATGTTTCACAGACAAAGAAAGTCCACAACTGGAGAGACGAGGAAAGTGAGCCATCTAATAGTGAATGTCTGAAGGAGTCAGTCGTCGAGCCACTGCAGAGGCCCGTAAGAGACAGAAAGAAACCTTCGCACTTGCGGGATTATGTGGACACAATCGAGAGGAAAGATTTGCAAATGTGACTGTGCTGTGAATAACATTCAGCCATTGTTTAGCTTAATTAAACGCTATATTAAATACAATTTTTTTTTCTTCTTTTTCTTCGGAGAGGGAGGAGGATGTGAGTAGCAATATTATGAGAACATCCCTATACGAAACATAAGTATCATCCACAGATAATCTGGCAGCACTGCAACGTCGGCCCGTTTCGCCCGCTAAACGAATGACAACTGCGGGGAACCTATCTGTCACTTCACGCGAATACTCCTTCCTCTTTTGCTGTGCAGCCGTCGAGAAGGTAAGTCCACATCGGGCGAGTCTCCGCGTGATCGAGAACCTAGTCCCACACATACTTATTTCAGTTATTCAACTGAACACTGCAGTTTTTTTTTTATTATTTATTAGAAAATTAATGAAGCATACATGTAGGTAACAGTAAAAAAATCATAATTTCTACTATTTTATACCAGTTGTGGTAAAACCTTTGAAAATAATTAGTTTGAGTTAACCATAGAAAACCATAAAAACGAAAAAATTAAGATGCAAATATCTGGTCCGAAACCGTCGATGAAATTGAAACTTCTCCTGATACAAATGGTTTTTCATCTTTAATTCATTAGTTCAAAAATATCAACAGTATTTAAATTCTTACGCAAAAACGAAGTTCATATAATTAAAAGAAAATTAATTCATCTTCAATATTAAAAGTAATTTGAAATTGATGTTATGTAGCCGAAGATGTACAGATTTAAGTGCAATTACTTCTTCTTTTAACAAATTTTTATATTTTTAATTCTATTGAAAACTGGTCTGCTGAGATTTAATGAAATTTTAATCTGAGGTAAAAGAAAATGAAAAAAACCTGAATCGAGTGGTTAAATGCGTATTTATATGCATCTGAGCATACAAATATAAAGTAATTAATTCATAGAACAAGTTTGGAATTTTTTTTTTAATATTTCGTTTGACACCAATCAAAGGATTTTCGACTATTGTTATTTATGTTTTTTTTAATTACATTAAGCCAGAATTAGTTTTCCAAGAAAAACACATATGAATATACATTTAAGTTATTTTTGGAAAGCACCAATTATAACGAGGATATTCCAAATAATATATTTCAAATAAAATTTTCATATAAAATAAGTATTTCAATCCAAACCACTAAGCTTTCTTGGCGTTGAAATTTGTTTTATGTTTCAGAATGATAAAATCTTCAAAAAAAAAAACAAATCGTATGGGGACTCACCGACCAAATATTTTAATTTTGCCCGGAAATGACTCAGAAAAGGCTAAATTTTCAAATTCTGAAAAAATTAGAGTTACTGTTTTTTTTTTTCTTTTAAACATCGTCTAGAAACACACCGTGACCTAAAACAACCTCATAAAATAGAAGAAATATGTAGGTTTTTTAGATCAAATGTCTTTCAACAAAAAAAAGAGTACATTTGGTGAAATTTCACAAAAAGAAGAGTACGTCCATTCCTCGACCAAAAAAGAGTACATATACTCTTAAAAGAGTACGTATGGTAAACCTGAACTAACCTGCTAACCTTCTGAATTTTCACCACGTGAAATCACACAATAACCTCTCCTCAGTGCGGAAAAATGGCTACCGTAAAACGGAGTAACTCAGTCTGTAGTTCGAACTTTTGAAAACTGTTTTCTAAGTTTGAAAGCCTATAAATTGAGCATCGAATACACCAAATTTGGTTTGTATTTGAATTTTTTTCTGCTAGTAAAAATGTAATTTCTAAATCTTAAAACATCAATTTTTTCAAGGCTTACAAACAAACAGCTCTCCTGATGGAACCAAAAAGCATTTAAAGCAAACGTGTTGTTGAATGTGAAAGAACTACTTTTTTTTCTTTGTAGGGGAGATGGGGGCATAATGGCCACTGTGTGGGACGCCTATGGACGAATGTATACAAGAGCATATTCTCTCAGGGTAGGCATAAATATTTCCCTGCAACAGTCGGCCGGTGGAACGGCAGTCAGTCCAGTAGCGAACGGTATCCTGGTGGATGATCTTGCGTAGCGATCTGAGTTGCACAGCCACCTTAAGGAAAACGGTTATTTAACCATAGAAAATAGCTATAATATGGAGGTTACATTATTGTTTCGTGTTCAGACACTTGAAAAGCCTATTCCCTAACGGGCTGAAACGTGAAAAACTAGATGAAAACGTTAAAAAATGCATTTTAAAAATTTTTGCCAAAAGCTGAAAACCAGCCACTGTGGAGGCATAATGAGAACCCCCCCTGAGGCAGTATGAGCACCATTAATCAGAGCAAGATGTGCGTTTTTGCCGGGAATCTAGCAGCGAATTTAATTGGATGAAGTCAGGTGAGTCGTAGATTCATCAAACACAGCAATAACAAAATAATCTAGGTCTGTTTGTAGAATACAAACAATTCACGCACGCTCATACATTAAGTGCTTTGTTCGGAGGATGATGCTACTAGCCGTATAATGTAACAATAAAAAAATCGATCATGAATTGTGAATGGAAAAAAATCACCTCGAACAGAAATCTAACTCTAGTCTTTTGATTGCCTCTCCGACACCTTACCAATAGGCTAAATTGTCGGATGGTCAAGGTATGGCGCTATAAATCAATTTTAATTCGCTGCTAGATTCTACGGCAGAAAATGCTCATTATGCCATTAATTGATAAAAGTGAAAAATCAAAAATTTTATGATGGTAAAAATTGAGAAACAATGTGTACATCATGTTGCAGTGCGTACATTATTGATCAAGGTTATATTAAGATCATAAGAGCTTATTTCGTGGTGCTCAAAAATTATAATATTTTCGTAACTTTAGAACCAAGCTAGTTTTTTTTAATATCTCTGTAAAGATGATAAGGAGATTCCTTTTTTTTGTGAAAAATTAATACTATAGGAAGTACGAAACAAAGCCTCATGAAAATTTATTTAAGAAAATACGCACTTTCGTAGAAAAGCGTAGTTCTCATTATGCCTCGGGTGCTCGTTATGCCCTCATCTCCCCTATATGCATAAATTGGTTAACCTTGAAGAAAAAATGAAAATGTAAATAGTAAGAGGACCTAGAGGGATGTGTGAAGGTTAAAATTTCATTTGTATTTTGTAGCTCAAATTATTAAGCAATTATTTAAATTTTTCGCCCCTAAATGTATGCACCATAATAGTCCATTTTTCGATTCAAAATGTTTTTAAAAGAAAACGTTAAAAGCAAGGTAAAAATGATAAACTGTCGTTTGTAAATATTTTGATGGTGTTTTGTATCCTTTATGATCAAGAAAACTTGCAAAAACCGTTAAAATAGAGACTGATCAATGTTACCTCAAAGCATGAAATTCTGAACAGAGACGAAATCAATTTTTAAATCAAATTTAAAGTACAGTCCCCCCACAATCATTAGTCACTTAACGAATCATTTCGCTATAAAATATTTGTTTATTCGGGTGTTAGTGGACCAAAAATCAAGCTTTGAATGGATTTCAGTCATTAAACATTCCCTCTTTGATTTCAAAAATGATTTTGTTTTCAATTTGGTTGAAAAATAGCATAATTTACCGAAACAATCAACGTTTTTCAAAACCACAATTAGGGGTCAAAATTGTAACCCGTAACAATTAGTCAAATTGCTCACAATTATTAGTCACATAGAAGTCCATGGAAACACCCGAATATCAACATGGAAGTCATAAATTTTCTGGCAAACATTTAGGGGCATTAATTCCTAGTATACATTTAAGGGACATTTGTGTTGAGCTATACACTCTGAATAAAAACAACCCAAAATTAAGAACGGCCCGCATCAAAACAAAGTTCAGCGTTCGTTCTTAATTTTGGGTTGCTGTCAACAGCTCAAAATAAAAGTTCACTGCTTGAACTGATTGCCCCAAATTATTTTTGCCTTCGTTTTCAGCCATTGTTGTCATATTCAGCAAGGAGCGCATCGTGAAATTGTGATTTTATGGTAAGATAAATTGTGAAATATGCTTTATTGATTCTTGCAACAATCAACTTGCAATTCCAGGAGCGATAATTTTCTTCAAGAACTTCCCTTCGACGTATACTTTTTGAAAACAAAAAAGAGTGGAACGACATCCGGATCTGCCTCCAGTGAATTGGAAATAATTCAACAAAACCCATACCGAAAGCGAAAAAGGTATTTAAACATAGACCACTGCAATTCAACAAACTATGGGCAAACAGTTGGAACGAATGCTCAAAGAGCAAGCCGGAACAACGGAAGCAATAATCGTAAAATTGATTTCAGATATTTCTGGTTTCGAAAATCGGAGCACTTCCTAAAATGGTGGTTTTCTGGATTATTGGTAAGATGGATTAAAATATTCCTATTGATTTTTTAAGTAATTAACGCCGTGTATTGTCTTCAGGACAACCCTCTCGTCGAAAGACTTTTTTTCTATAGATGTAACATCCGGATCTGCCTCTAGTGGATTTGAGACAATCTCACGCAAGGATTATCTTGCCAAGCAGTGTGCTAGGTGGCTTAGCAAACATGTCTGGGCAGAGAGCATAAGAACCTATTCTTCTATTCCCGAACACGTCGCGTGGAAGGTTATGGGCCTTCTAATTTTGAAACCCAACTCGGCAAAGTTGTTCCTGTTAGCTGTTAGGTTAGGTCAGAATTTTCCATATTGTGAACGTTTTTACAACCTTTTTTTTATTCAATTAACAGATTGTCCTAGATGACGACAGGCAAGATGTATCGACGGCCAACAAATGGACTTTTTTTTATCAATTCCGTTCCGTAGCTTTCCGGATATCAGCTCTGCTAGCTTCATCATCTGTGGCTGTTATTCCGGTCCCATGCCAAAGCAGTTTGTACGTGATTAGAGCCCCCGGATTAAACAAGATTGGAGTTATTCGGTTCTAAGGAAAGAATTTTGCCCAATTTTCAATGAAAAAGATAATAAATATGATCAAAAATAGCTCACTTTTATTATTAAAGATTTGTATGCCCTTTTTATAAGTTTGACTAGCTCAAGCCACAAAAATAAAAACCCTGCCGAATGACAGTACCCCAAAATTAAGTTGCGAGAATGACGTTTATTCTCAAGTTTGAGAAAACCCCTCCAAACTTATTTTCGTCGAGAGCCAGTTTCATCCGATTTTGCGGCATTACAACTTGGTTTTGGGTTGTAGCGGCTTAGAGTGTAACAAATAAAAATAATTCAAATAGCAGTTTTACTGTTACCAAGCGTACACATAATATTTTCAATGCATTTTGATGCTGTTATCGATAATCTAAAAACAAAAATATGATTAAATTTCATTCAGTTCAGTAGATATCAGCAGTTCAAATGATCGGTGACTAATAATTGTGTGTGACCCATGATTGTGGGGGAGCTGTAGTCTATTAAATTTCTGCAACCATGTTTTACGTTCATAGCAGTCCAGTACTGGTTTTAAAAATATGAAAAATGCCACATTCCCCTTAACAGAAAAAAAAATTGAAGAATAATGAAAAAAGAGATCAATCTTACCCCGGATTACGATACCACAGAAAAACTCGAGCTGATTGGAAAAAATTACCTGCCGCTGAAGAGAAACTGACCCACTCATCGGATGGCAAACGACAAATTTGCACTCACGATATTCTTACAACACTGTATCTATTTTTGAATCGGTGGTATAAAAATGGGTGAATTTTAATCACGAACTGCTAAAATCTGTTATACGCTTCAAAATTTTAATCCATCAAACTGTCATATACATATGTATAAGATTTTTCCAACACCGTTGGACGGTAAAAGTGTTGTGATGTAATGTAACTTTCGAAATTTGCTGCTCCATCTTCGAGTGAATTTACTCTAAGAAGAATAAAGGGTGATACGGTCAAAATTTGGTCAATATCAACTTGACGTATTTCTTTCAATTTTGCATTTAAAAAACCTGAACACCCCTCATTTTGAAGATGTGTGTGTAGAATGTTGCTCCTATTTTGATTTTGTAATTCACTCTTCAGTAGTCAAAATACCGTCCAAGGAAGAAGAGCAGCGTATCAAAATTTGCTTGCGCATCGCAAAAGTCCGAGCTACTCGCACACAAAGCTGGCAAAATCGTTAAAAGTTGCCAAATCAACCGTTGCAAATGTAGGGTAAATGATCTTGAGCGGAACTAGTCGAAATCTGATCTTGAGCGGAACCATTTACTTTTCCTAAGATCTAGGCAATGATTGTTTATGAATCTTATCAAAATGTTGAAAAAACACTTTTTCAAGATTTTTTCATAAAAGCATTGACATTTTTGCTAAAATTTATTAACTGAAATAATATTATAAGAAGATTTAAAAACATACGCATTTCTGCTGCAATTTTCAACAATTTACGCTGACTTTGAACGTCAATTTATGTAACCCTTGACCGTTATGAACTGATTCTTAATAACTAAAATGGTAGAAAAACTCATGAAAAAGCTTAATTCAGGTTGTTGTAACAAGTTTTCCGTCAAAATACCAATTAATGGCGTAGTTTTCAAAAGTAAAATATGATCTTGAGTGGAACCATCTTTGATCTTGAGCGGAACTACTAGCTTCCGAAATAAACCGCTAGGTGCGCTGCCTTATGCCTAATGTCTCACACGTGGTTTTTACCCCTGAATGTATGCAGCACCTTTGTATATTTCTTATTATATCGGCTTAGGGAAAGTAAAGATGTAAAATTAAGTTCGAATAGAACCAAAATCAATTAATTGGTGTCACAGCGTACCAAACCAGGCGCACAAAAAGTTTAATTTTTTGGGGTACAAGAAATGTGTTTTTGATGCTTCCTTTCAGAGGGACAACGCGAAGGAAGAGAAAGGCTTTCATACATATTTTTGGGCATAATTCGAGAACTAACGAAGTCAATAAAGTTAAGTCATTATTTTAGAATAAGGATTAAGCTTCTGCCATTTCTGTTCTTAGCTTTCATTTAAAGAGGTTGTTTTAGATGTTGAAATTACTATTGAAAACGATATACTACCTAATAAACAAAAAATCTAATTGTTTTTTGACACACATTCCTTCAGTTTTACAAGCAAAGCACACCGAGTTAGATTTTTTTATGATACTCCACGATTCAATTGGTGGCCTGATATTGAAAACCTATCCGATTGCCTTGTGTTTGATTTTACACTTGAGCTCGAACTAGGAATCGGTTTAAGAAATAATTGTTTTATCAATTGAGCTAAATAATTAACGTTTCCATAAATTTTTAATATAAATAAATAATATTGTGATTCATAACAAACTGGAATTTATTATAAGCTATATTCTATGAACAAGTTGCTTAGAAAAAGGTTGCTTAGAGAAAGGTTGCAAAAATCACAGAAAAATCCGTAATTTTACAGAATTTTGAGGAAACTTTTTCACAGCATCTGTTTCACAGAACACGAGATTTCGAAATATTTTCAGAATTCATAGAATTTTTGAATTTAGAATGGATTTTCATAATTATAGTTTTGTTGTTGTCAATGTAAAATTAAGGTTTCTTACATTGAATTAGAAAAGTATGAAAAGATTTTCAACGCAAACTGATTTTTCCCAAATAAAATATAAAAATGATCCAATTTATCATGAATTTGAATGAAATTAAAGAATAAAGAGAATAAGAAATCCCAAAATATCAGATTTTTTCCCAAAAACATTGAATAGGGCAATGTACAGTTTTTTTTTGCAAAATCTGTAATTTAAGGCATCTTCTTTTGTATTACTGACTTTGTCGTTACCTTCAAAAGTTATTCGGGGCAAGATGACCCAAAACACTCACATTCAAATAATCAATCAGATATACTAACGAATTTAATTTTTGAGATAAAAAAAAACTAAAATTTGAGTTCAAAGAATCGATTCTTTCAAAATAGGATGCAGCGAATAAAAGTGAAAATTGCACCTTTTTTTTAGCAAGAAATACATTGAAAGGATATTTTGTGAACAACTTAGGGACGCTAAGTTTCTTTTTTTACATAAAAACATTATTTTTTTAACTTTTAAATCTTCAAAGATGAAAATTAAATGAAGTTTTCACAGTAACACAAGTATTTGGAATAAGAGCTTTCCAAAATGTTGACAGAAGAAAATGGTTCCGCTCAAGATCATATTTTAGTTCCGCTCAAGATCGGCGTGGTTCCGCTCAAGATCAGAATTCTTACTTCAGTAAAATAGCTCTAGAGTTATTAGGATTTACTCCAAAATTTTCTAAAAATCATCATTAGAAAGCAGAAACCAAGATCTATCCGCTGAATGGAAAAAAATTTTGTTCTGATAAAACCCATAGCCATACCGCTTGATCAACTATTCCGAGTAGCGTCGAATTGTACCATTTAGTTCCGCTCAAGATCATTTACCCTAATTAAAGTGTTTGGGGAACGTTTGTCGACAGCCAGGAAGTCTTGATCGGGGAGAAATCGAAAACCGAAAGCCGCTGAGACGACAAAGAGAGTTGCCGGTAGTTTCAAGCGAAATCTCAACCTCTCTCTCCGAGATGCCGCAAATAAGCTGGGTGTATCGTCTACAACCGTGCATCGAGCCAGACTATCGACTTACAAGAAGGTAGTGACCAACCCCCTGGCAACTTGACGTTTCCCATACAAATCGCGTGTGCCAGTTTTTTCTGGTTCTCTGGTTCTGTCAAATTGAAAATCAAGCGACTTAACATGTCGGAAGGACGCATATTGAAATATATTCTCTTTCAATTGATTCAACAAATGAAAAAATGATTCGAATTTAAAAATTTAAGCTCAGTTATATGTAAAACGATCTGTTTTCAAAAGTTTAGTCGATGCAATCAACTCACAGACGTAAATCTGTGTATCATTTATTAGGTCTAAAACTACTGGACTAATCCAAATAAACCACAAATATACGGCAGTTTTTTGGAACAAGTATCCCTTCCACCGAAACAATTGTGGACAATCGTACACAATAAATGTAAAACAAAACATCACCACAACAATCATCGAATGATTTTCATAAACTGCGATACATATGGAAATTTTAGAATGGCAAAACTTTCACATTATAGCAGAACATTTCCTGTTTTATGGAAAAACTGTTCCTATACAATAAATAAATAGGTAGAATATTGAATGTGTATAATAACTTCGGTTGAATCTCTTTTTCATTCATTCGAAAGTTATGAATTTGCCTGATTCGCACCACATTTGATGATGTGCCCTTTCCACACGCATGGCTCGAAAAGTATGTAAACAAGCGGTACACATGCGACATCTGCGATTTTGAATCAGGCACACGAAGCTCGCCAGAACTGTCAAGTTGCCAGGGGGTTGGTAGTGACTCCAAATTGCGATGATAAACAAAATACGACGGCCAAAGCGCGATCCCGGATGCTGTACACGACGTTGCTGACGAAGTTTGACTGCGTTGTAATGGACGACGAAACCTACGTCAAAGCCGACTACAAGCAGCTTCCGGGACAGGAGTTTTATACGGCAAAAGGAAGGGGAAAGGTAGCAGATATTTTCAAGCACATGAAACTGTCAAAGTTCGCGAAGAAATATCTGGTTTGGCAAGCCATCTGTACCTGTGGCTTGAAAAGCAGCATTTCATAGCTTCCGGGACTGTCAACCAAGAAATTTACGTGAAAGAGTGTTTGAATAAACGTCTGCTGCCTTTGCTGAAGAAACACGGTTGTTCCGTACTGTTTTGGCCGGATTTGGCATTTTGCCATTACGGTAAAAAGGCCATGGAGTGGTACGCCGCCAACAACGTGCAGGTGGTTCCCAAGGACAAGAACTCTCCCAACACGCCAGAGCTCCGCCCAATTGAGAAATACTGGGCTATTGTCAAGCGAAACCTAAAGAAGACCAAGAAAACTGCTAAGAACGAGCAGCAGTTCAAGGCAAACTGGCTTTCTGCGGCGAAGAAGGTGGACAAGGTGGCTGTACAAAATCTGACGGCAGGGGTTAAGCGTAAGGCCCGGCAATTCGGATTTGGAAAAGTGGAAGCCTAACTGAACATTTTTCCTGAATTTTATACTAATTAAACTTGAAAAAGAAATTTAATTTGATTTTTAAATAAACGATTTCACCGATTTAGACGCATTTTCCCTTGACCAAATTTTGACCGTATCACCCTTTAGTTTCTCTCTAGTGATTAGAAATCTGTTCTCATCACACTCTTAAATACAGGAACTCTACACCTTTCAACTTGTTTTACTTGTACAAAGTTTATTTGCAAAATCTTTACCCTAGATATAAGTAACTTCGATATTCGAATTAGTCGCTATAGTGATTGCAAGCGGAGGACCTCATTTAGTCAAGGAGTAAATTTTCCCACCACTGCCAGTTTCCGTTGACGTTAATATGCCCATCACTGTTCAGTTGGTGTTGTGTTCTTGTTTGCGTTATGTATTTGAATTTTTAAACTGCCGAATGTTGTCCGTTACTTTTTAATTTAGAGTGTTTGATATAATAAAGTTTTATTGCATTGAATCTCCTATCAGAAAACTGTCGTTATTATAAATTGTGTTCTATAAGCGGCAAAACCATCGATATTTATTCGACAAACTTCTTGCACAATCAGAGGGATCACTACAAGTTGCAAATCGAACAAACTATCGACAAGCCGGAAGCGGAAAAAAAGAGGACATCTCATCTGAACAGAGGACATCTCATCTGAACCCTTCACTCAGGATCGATGACATGAGCATTGTTAGGATTGTTTCGGATGAAATCAAACATTTTTGTTGGAGGAAAATGATGATTTTATATGCATTTTACGTTGGATCTCTTCTTTCGTCTTTCATACGATTTTGGTTTTCTCCTCTGTCTTTGACATGGATATTATTCGTACATACATTGTTGTTTTTTTTTGCAATTGGGTGCTCTTGGCTGCTTTCACTTGATGGCGTGCAATTGGCATTCTGAAAAACAAAAAGCTAGCCTGTGTCTCGATGTGTGAAATCTTGCTTCTATCTTTTTCGTATTTGTTTCATACAGATGATTTTTTTGATTCGGTTCTTTTTTCAACAGATGGATAAAAGCATTTCTTAACAGATTTCTTAGACATTGATTCATACCTAACGTACAAAGACATTAAATTAAGCTATAGTATATAAAAATAATTTAAGTTAATTTACCGTACAACTTAAGGTTGCGATTTGAAGGAGTTTACAGTTTTGTTTTTTCGTTGTTTTATGTTTTAAGTAAAGCCAAAAGAAGGAAGGGAATGCATTATATCGACGAAGAAACAATCTATGTTTATCTGTTTAAATTAAGGCACTTGGTTGATCAGGTCGGTTCTCACGCAGCAGTGAGAACATGTGGCGATCGCTTCGATCCGTGTACGTTATGTTTATCGTTGTGTCAGTGCTTAGTAGTTGTATCCTCCATTTTGAGTATATGACTGAGGGATGGTGGCCGGGATCGAGGAACTTGGCTGTCCAGAGCTGTATCCACCGCTGCTGGCTGAGTGTCCATTTCCGTTCGAGGAGAAACTGCTAGCCGAGAATGAAGCCTGGGAGAATCCGTTACCCGATGAGCTGGCCTGGAACCCACTGATGCTGCGTCCGTTGCCATTGCTAGGAGCTCCGTACTGTTGGGATGGAGCGCCGTTGTGGCCGTTTCCACCGCTGCTTGGGGCTCCGTATTGCTGAGAAGGTGCAGATGGGGCTCCGTATTGTTGAGAAGGTGCAGATGGGGCTCCGTATTGTTGAGAAGGAGCTGATGGGGCTCCGTATTGCTGAGAAGGTGCGGATGGGGCTCCATACTGCTGAGATGGTTGTCCGCTGCTGTATCCGTTGGCGTTTCCAGCTGAAGGAGCACCGTATTGGCTGGATGGTCGGCCGTTGCCCGATGATGGAGCACCATATTGCTGACTTGGGCGACTAGTTTGTCCAAAGCCATTGGAAGGACGTCCACTGCTGTATCCGTTTCCGTTACCGTTTCCTGCTGATGGGGCACCGTATTGGCTGGATGGGCGTCCAACGCTCGTCGATGGAGCACCGTACTGTTGGCTTGGTTTTCCTCCGAATCCACTGTTTCCGTTTCCATTTCCACCTGGAGCTGGAGCACCGTACTGCTGGGATGGTCGTCCTACGTTGCCATTTGAGGAAGGTCCAGCTGGAACTCCATAGCTAGTGGCTGGCGGTCCGTACTGGCGAGCTGGAGAAGATCCTCCGAATCCACCCTGTCCAGCAGATGATGGGGCACCGTAGCTCTGGGATGGAGCACCATATTGTTGCGAGGGAGCACCACCAGATGGAGCGCCGTATTGTTGGGAAGGAGTTTGAGGGCGCGAGCCACCGTTGGAGTATCCATTTCCGTTTCCACCGCTAGGGGCACCGTATTGCTGGGAAGGAGCACCGTACTGTTGCGAAGGTGTTTGAGGACGCGATCCACCATTTGGAGCACCGTACTGTTGAGATGGCTGAGAAGGCGCTCCGTACTGCTGAGATGGGGCACCGTACTGCTGAGAAGGAGTCTGAGGGCGAGAACCACCATTTGGAGCACCATATTGAGCGGATGGAGCGGCACCTCCGAAGCTGCTGTGTCCGTTTCCGTTGCTTGGGGCACCGTATTGGCTAGAAGGTCCGGCAGAGCTGTAACCGTTGCCGTTTCCATTGGTGCTAGGGGCACCGTATTGCTGGGAAGGAACCTGAGGACGCGATCCACCATTTGGAGCACCGTACTGTTGAGATGGCTGAGAGGGAGCACCATACTGTTGGGATGGAGATTGTGGTCTGAAGAGAATCGAAATTTTGGAGTTAACGAGGTGTGAAATTGGGGGAACACGCTTATTCGAAGAACATTACCGGGATCCACCATTGCTTGGGGCACCATACTGCTGAGAAGGTGCACCGTATTGCTGAGAGGGAGCTCCGAATTGTTGTTGCGATGGCGCACCATATTGCTGGGATGGGCTGTTTTGGAGCAAACCATTGCTGTTAGAATGTATTTAAATACATCTTTAAACAGTCTTCAAACACTTACCGAGAGGCACCGTTTCCGTTACTAGGGGCTCCGTATTGCTGAGATGGGGCACCGTACTGTTGGGATGGCGACTGTGGACGACCAGCACCGAATCCGTTACCGTTGGATGGGGCACCGTACTGCTGCGAAGGTTGGGAAGCACTGAAGCTACCACCCTGGGAAGGTGCGCCGTATTGCTGGGATGGAGCGCTGCCACCGGATGGGTAGCCGCTGCCTCCTTGTCCGTTGCCGTTTCCTCCAGCACTTGGTGGACCATAGCTACCGCTCGGTGGTCCAGCCGGTGGATACCCTCCTGATCCTCCTCCATTGTTGGAGGGTGGAAGGTAGCTGCCACCGGGCAGTGGGGCTTCACGTTTCGACAGCGTTCCCGCAAATGCTGGTCCTAGGGCGCAGCATAGGACTGCGAATGCCGTGAGCTTGTGGTGAGATCGCATGTTTACCTGGAAGATCGACACCGAAAGAATTAAGATCGATAATGAGCCGGTGTTGAGGTTTATCGAGGACACCAATGCTGACAGGTGATAGATTGAACCTATCAATCTGCCGCTTGACCTACAATTAATTGTCAAAATCGTTTGTTCGAGTGTTTAGGAAGTAATCGCCTGATTAAAATCTGGTCAGAGTCACATCCGAATGTGAGAGGGCAAACATGAGTTCAACAATGTATGTAGGTAGGCACGTTCGATGGAAACGTACGGCGGCGCTGGTTATTTACGATTGTAACCTAGATGTTGGTGTGTTAACATGTGCTTTGTTGTTTTTTTACTTCTCTTTGCATAACTTAGCGCACTCAGAGCACTGATCTCACATGGTTTTTTGACATGCCGGGCTCCGTTTGCTTGAATTTTAGCTTGCGGGGGAGAATCGTCGCTAAAACTATAGATGGCATCGACCACCCCGAGTTGGCAAACGATCCGACGACGAGGATGATGATGCTGACGATTGGTCGTGGAAATTGATGAATTATTAAAACCTGAAGCAATTCATACATATTGCATTTTTCAATCTATACTGCAATGGAGTGGCGCTGCTGTATTCAACTGTTTGCCGAAGATGCCGCTCATTTTCGTTCATTGCCTTTTGGCGGAAAATTTTTTAATCTTCATTGATTTGAAAGGCACTTCAGTTGGAACCTTCTCAGTGCAACCGTGAAATTTGCAATTGCTTAAATCAAATGTAGGAACGTTGGTACTGTGAACTGTTGTTTTAAGTTGTTTGTAGTTTTTTTTTTTCAAATTCAGTTCAAAGTGCGATTGAAAGATATGCAAAAACTGTGCTTTGCATGTTAGGAAATCGCAACATTTTACCAAGCCTGTCACTAGATGATAAGACATAATTTGAAACACCACTCCAAGCCAAAAAAACGGCATTCTGTCAAGTTGAATTGCTTTTGTTGCTGTTTTTTTTTGTTTCCACTTGTGTCTCTTGAAGCTTGCTTGCAGCCGTGCAGATTTGCGGCACCGGCATTTTCCCCCCAATTAACCCAGTTGGATTGTCGGGGCACTTTGTTATGGGAAACGCCACCCGGGTGTTCACACGCCCACCTAACACGGCCAGTGTTTTTTGTGAGCCGCCATCATGCAGTTAATTTTTTTTCCAATTAAAACCAAAGGCTTATTAACACCTGGCGAATAGACTAAAGAATTTGAAAATTATGTTGAAAATATTCTAAATATTTTGATTTTTTTTATAATAATGGTAAACCTTTTGAAAAGCTGTAACTTCCGTTAGCCATCGCGAAGATGGACAGCGATCATGTAAGAGGCATGCGTTTTATCGAGCTAGGGTAAGAGTTTACATCCGTATGTTTGTAAAGTTTATTAAGTATAACGCCTCTTCTGTTTTGGTAGTTTGTTGCAAACAGATCGGAAACTTTCTTTGTTCTGTGTTGAAAAATGCTGGGCCAAATTTACTTCGAAATATTTATCTTCGAAGACCAGATCCGAAATTATTAGAGTTTGAAATGGAAAGCTACTCTTCCGATTCGAACATAATAAGGATCTGTCAAAGTTGGGTGAAATTTTATATTTATTTACTTCTCTGTCGCGTAGGGGGAAAGTTCATATAACGCCCCACGTGGCTAATACGCGCCACCCTTGTTTTGCAGAATCTGTAACATTTTTAGCCTGCAAAATATTACCAGTTTGCTTTAAATGCTGTGATTGATCGTGGCAAGTATGAATTTTTCCATAAAATGCCACTGTGTCGTGATAATTTCACAGTTTAATTTTTTTTTATTTCGATCTAAATATATATATCATACCTTATGTCTAATTTCACTTGATGGTCGTTAACTTCAAAGTAGGTAAGAAAGCCAGCTACAAAGTGTATGTGCACAGGGGTTGTGAACTGAAATCCGATTTCTTACGTATTGAAACTTCATAGAAAGTTCAGCGACGATGCAAGCCAAGTAAAATATCGTCACAATAAGATTGGAGTTAGGAACGAGCCCTGAGATGGTATTAAGGGGTAACAATCGGTGCTAGTATCAAGACAAGGTCAGAATAAAGTGAGAAAGTTTCCCTAACTTTCGGTACAAGTCACTATATTAAATACAGTACCGTTCATAATTGTATAGAAATTGGAAGCACGCGCATTGTCACTTCGACTTTGAACTTCCATAACTTTTTACTCTAATGATATTTTTTGATCAAATTTTTTGCGTTAGATAGAACAACTATCACACTATTACACCACAAAATTTGAGCTTTCTGGGGTTTGTGTGGCCTGAGATACAGTAATTTTACGAAAATCGGACTTTTTGGACTTTTCTCATTCAAACTGCAATACTTCAGAAACAACGTTACATTTTTTATTGAAATTTTGCAGAGTGATTGTTGAAACATAAAGCTCAAGTTTTCGAAAAGTTCTATCGATGAAATCAAAAGTTACGCGAGGTGCAATATTTCAGGCATGAACCTAGAAATGCGATTTCTATAGAATTTTGGACGATTCATGAGAACAATATCGTTTCCATCAAACAATCAGACAAAAAATGTCTGGCAAAAGCAATAAAGAAAAGAAAAAATAGAATAAATGATCTATTTGTGTTTTGAAATCAGAATCTCACGATATTGTTTTGATTTTTTGGTTCAAATAGATTTACTGGTTGTTAAACAGAGAATATGATTTTCCTGTGGAAATATTCGTCCATAATTCTATAGAAATCGCATTTCTAGGTTCATGCCTGAAATATTGCACCTCGCGTAACTTTTGATTTCATCAATAAAACTTTTCGAAAACTTCAGACATGCTAGCTTCATGTTTCATAAATCACTCTGCAAAATTTCAATAAAATATGTAGCGTAGTTTCTGAGATATTGCAGTTTAAATGAGAAAAGTCCAAAAAGTCCGATTTTCGTAAAATTACTGTTTCTCAGGCCACACAAATTCCAGAAAGCTCAAATTTTGTGATATAATAGAGTGATAGTTGATCTATCTAACGCAGAATATTTGATCAAAAAATATCATCAGAGGAAAAAGTTATGGAAGGTCAAAGTCGAAGTGATAGTGCGCGGGCTTCCAATTTCTATACAATTATGAACGGTACTGTAGTTTCGATAGAAAGCACAGATTTCAATGTGACAACGCTGATTAGAAGATACCGATATTCCGATGCTCTGATCGAATGTTTTTACCTCAAACTCTCAATAAATAGCGATCAAAGAGTGCTGTGAATTTAATTCCTGGGAAATTTTGAAACCCTCAATACATTTACCGTTAACATCAGTTACATTAACCTCTAAGCAGAACTTGAAAAATATATGAATTAAAAGCATTTTTCGTTGAACGATAATTCCGTTTGTAGGGTAACAGATTGCAAACAGTTTTGCATTTAAAAAGGTAATCGCATATTTGTAAATTTTTATTCTTGATGAATCATTATTTCCAAATGTTTTTAATGATTTTAAAGAAAAAATAAAAATTTCTTTCCAGGGATGGATACTTGGAATCATGATGGAACATAAGCGATTAGTGAAATTGTGGGTTTCTTACCAACCCCAAAGCTCGAAGTAGTTTTACCCTATCGAATTAGGCGCCTCTTACCAAAAACCTTCCTAACTAGTAGGATCATTCTTCAGCGGCTGGTTGCTGAGCCACTGCTGCTGACCGAGCGGGAATAAATGAGCCAAGTAGGCAGGTAAGCGAATTCACGCCACGAATAAATAAACAAGTGACCAAGCAAGTATCGCCAGTGAATTCGGAAGGGAAGACGCATTATTATGTCACAACGGTGGGGTCTGTGGGATTCGGGCAGGATCATTCGATTACGTAAGTTTGGTTAGATAAAAATGTCAATTGGATTTGATAGAAGATTTTTTGTCCATAGACCGTTGGCAGGTTAACTAGCCTGAAAACGGTGGCACCCTCCATGGAAGATCCCAACTATTAACATCTTCCTTCAATATGAAGTGCTGATGGTCTATGCTTGGAACTCGTATTGACCTAACAAAAGTACCTACATTGGGACAAGACAAGAGAACGTGCCAAACGCCACCATCTCCGCTTACAAATGATGTTACATGATTGAGATGCTGCTTGAGATGTTCGCTTCTACCTACTAGCTAGTGAAGGTGGCCGAAAGAAGTGGAAGAAGCGTGCAAAATACTACTCCGAGTTGATAAGTTTTTTCTCGCCTCTCCTCGGGGCTTCGGTTCGGTCCGGTACCTAGCTATTGAATGGATTAGCGAGAATGGTGATCTGCCAAAGACAAGCAAGAAGACTCGACTAACTGCTGTCTGGGGCTGTTTTGTTGCTCTGAAAGGTACAAATTAAATTAAGCCGACTAATTTTCTAATTACAGTCGGGGCCTATTATCGACAAACCGCTGCTTGTGTTTTGTCTCGTTTTTCCCCTGGGGAGTTCGGGAGAAAAACTACCTACTACCTAGTTGATAGAAGTCTGGCTGGCTAGGTTGGAGTTGGAGCTCATCTCTCTGAAGGAAGCCCGGCGAGCTGACGAGATTAGGGGGTTAATTGGGATGTTGGCATTTCGGCGCGGAGGAAATGCCGACTAGAGAAGCAGAATGGCATCGCAGTCTGTCCGGTCTGTTCTGGCCAGTGTGGTTGGAGCATGCCAGGAGAGGGCTTTAGAGGCATCCACCAGGAGGACGATGGCAATTGACATTAAGCCATTGAGCCCCTTTTGATAACGTAAACGGTTAATTGTATCCTTATGTAAGATTCAATTTGATAATGCTAAAGAAACAAACCCTGGATGTTTTTTTTGTACAATCTACACCACAACTAACGATGCGGTCAAACTTGAATGAAACCAATCTGTGATTTTATTCAACTTTTCTGCACATGTTTATACTCTTTGAGAGAGTGTACCCCTTTCATAGGTGGAAAAGCATCGTGTACCGTCTTCAATTCTATCTTAATCAGCCAGTAGTGCCACCATGTTACCTCCTGCTGTAGGCAACTGCTTGATGGGGGCACCAACAGCCAAGTCAAAGGTGCTAACTCGCGTGATATAATGTGATTATAAATGGTATCCATCCATTAGCCCATCATTGTGTGGCAATTTTCTACGACAATCTGTCTGGTGAATCGTCACAACTTGGCAGAGGTAATTGCGTATTGTGGCACTTTGCATAGGGACAATCTGAACAGAAAAAAGACAAGGAAAATTAACGCTGATTTTCAACTAACATTTATCTTTCGGATTCCTGAACACACTGCTTGCTGTTCAATTTGATAAAGTGAAATTTCAATTCAGCCATATGGGTAGCTTTATTTTTAATGTTCTATTATTTCTGGCGTTGATCGAAATGACACAAATATTCGATGATTGACCGACCAAAGTACCTACGAGTGTGCTACTTCGAATTTTTAAACGAGGCCCTTGGAGCCAAAGGGGTATAAGTAGGTACATGAAAGCTAATTGCAAGAAAACATGCTTTTAAGTTAGTGTGTTAGGCCATTTTCCATACATTTTTCAAAAATTTATATTTTTCCTTCGCACGTAAAAAGTTGTAAATGAAAATAAAACATCTGAAAAAAATCATTAAATACAGTTTAAAACATAAAGAATCGTACAGGCCTTTTGGTTCTGATGGTTTCATATGCGTTAAATAGAAACTTTAGAAAAACTGAAAAATCATTGATTTTTTTCTTTAAAATCCTTGTTTTTTACTGAATTATCAGCTAAAATATATAAAACTTGGTTGATAAATGATTTATTTTATACAAACATCCAAATCAATTGAAATCTTGCTAAATTTGAATTTTATTGTGATTTTAAAATCGCATTAAGAACCGGGAAATCGTAAAATGAGAGATGTCGAAAGGATGAAATTCCCAAAAAAAAAAGATTGTTTTTGCACTTATTTCTTTGGCTCCGAGCCTTGAATGTGAACCAGTTATCTTGAATATGTTTTTGCAATTTGATGTTGATGAAGTAAAATATTTTAAAATATAAAAGTTTTTTTTCTTATAAGTAGAAAAATTTAAAAAAAATTATATATGATAAAACGCTCAAAAACTACTGAAATTTTCAAAACTAACCGTAAAAAAAATATCTGCCCTTTGATTCATATGGCATAAATGCATACAAAATAAATGTAAACATCGCGAAAACCAAAACAAAGCGCTTGGCAACGTAAATATACACGCTTATTTTGTTGTAATCGTTTGTTGCTTCTGCGCCAGGATTTTGATAAGTCGCACAAATTCACAGTCCGCACAATATTTAAAATTTGGAGGAGGATGATGGTTTTTCATAAGTGCGAGTGGGATACAGCTAAATTTTCACCCAACAATTGACAAATCTTGTGAGTTGTTCTTAAGGAGAAAAAAAAACTTTTCGTTTCTATCGTCTATTGAGTTGAAACCTCTCAACTTATTTTTTGAGAAAAGAGGGCATTACAGTAGTGCATGTTGAAAATTCTCGAGAAATACTATACATCCAGAGAAAAGCCAGAATATGAGCACTAATAACCATAGTTGGGCAAATATTGATACTGTTGGACTGCAAATGTGAGTTCATTGAAATTAAATTTTAGTTCCGAATTATAAATCAAAAACAACATAAAATATTATTTAAATGATAAACTCCAAACTCTAAGATGAGAAGTATGATCTTGGATATTGTTTTTTTGCATTTTAAACTCTGATTCCAATATTCTGAGTCTCAATCATTTGTATTCTGATCTTTCAATCCTAAATTTTAAAAACTGAATTTTGATCTCTCAATAAAAGTGCTGATATATCTGAATTCTAAAATTTAAAAGCTGATTTCTGAATTCTGAACACTGTGTTCTAAATATTGAATTTTAATTCTCGGTTCTGAATTTTTACTTTTGATCTTGTAATGGTGAGGTCTTGATCCTGAATTCCTAATTGCATTCTGTTTGCTTGGTGATGAATGATTGCCATAATTAAATCTTAGTTTAGTACTGAATTTTTCATTCTTATTTCTGAATCATTATTTAGGATATACGAATAAACTCTGAGGATTGAATTCGAAATTTTTAAATATAGACTCAGACCTCAGCATATAGAATTCAGAATATTAAATCTGAATTAAAATAAATAGAAAATTCGAGCAACATGAACTGTAAAATGTGAGTTATGAATTCTTTCAACGATGAATTTCAAATTCCAAATTCAAAATTTAAACATTTAGAGTCAAAGTGAATGATGTGGGATTTTGAATTCAGTGTTGTGTTTATTCGACATTGGGTTCTGACTGAGCTTTAATTCTTGGATCAGAAATTGGAACTGGGATTTCTCAAACCTAAACTTCCAACTCAGATTTCAATAGTTATGAATTGAAACTTTAAAATTCAGACTTCATCATTCAAAATTTCAAATTCGAAATATATATTTGCCATTTTTAATTTTGAACTAAGATTTAAATTTCAAAGGTGAAATGAGGTCTAGATTAAGAAATACATAATTAAATTTCTTATCACCTAATGCTGTGAGTCATCATTAACCCTTTGTTTTATGAAGTATTTAACAAATTTGCAACAATTAATGTTTTGAAAAATGGAAAAACCGTAAATGATTATAATTTTTTTTCTTGATGTACACATCATTTTAAACTGTTTAAAATGATTTTGAAGAAAAAAAAATCATGTAACGAAGGGTTAAGCAGTTCATATCCAAATTGCTTAAGTCGGAAATCAAAGGTTTGAGCCTAAGACCCAGAATTCAGGATGCTACATTTTCAAGTTCTGATGATATATGAATTCTGAAAATATTCTCGTACAGCCTTTCAAAAAAAAAATCAAGCATCAAAATTAGAAGCTCTAAAAATGATATGGAAAGTAAGAAGGATTTTCATAACTCTCGAAGTTCAGAATTGATAATTTGCATAATATAATTTGTATAACCATGTTATTAAGTTATAATTTAATTATAAAAAAAATGGTGATGACAAAGTTTCTCACATCGTGAGATAGTTTTTTTAAGTATTTCATTTTCACGGAAAATTAAAAAAAATCGTGTAATAGTAGATGTACAATTTTTTACATTTTTCGATGCCGTATAAAACTTTACTCAGTATGACGGATTGGCTTAATGATATCACCTACAAACTTAGTTTTGCTATTTTTTATCCCATACCAACACTGTTGGGGTAAAAATAATTTCGAACAATCGCCAAATTTATTTAAATAAATATCAAATCAAAGATTCGCCTTTTAAATCTCGTATCCATATGCTGGAATATTATTTTTATGCATCAAGCGTTTGTTAATTTCAAAATTGCATCCATCCAAATATTGATTTTTTATGATTTTAGCTAGCAGAACTTTTTATGGTATTGTTTACCTCTAAATGTATGCAGCACCCTTATGTCTTTTCTTTAAACACATATTTGACAGAATTAAACCCGAACAAAATCGAAAATTACTGCAATTGGTGCTTTATGCGTTATGACATCACAAATATACAAAAAACTATAAATTTTCAAATGTTTTCAATTAATTTTTCATTAAAACAATGTTTGTTGCCCCTTTTTTCAGAAGGGTGAAAAAGAAATATCTGTGGACATAAAGTTTTTAGAAGCCATTGAAGTTGAAAAGTGTTGCATGATGCCCCAGTTGGCGGTATCAAATTTAGAATTATTATCAAGTTTCAGAGTTGAATATTCATCGTTTAGAATTCTTGGAATGTTTTTCTTTTTTAACGGTTTTGGTTTTTTTTCTCCCAACTTATACCTTAAAGTTAAGATAAAATTTTCAGTTTAACATGAAGTCTTGAATTCATGATTTAAACTTGCATCCACTTTTCAAACTGATTCCCAAAAGTTCATGTCCACAGTCAGTTCAATCTTCTGCTACAATTCGAAAATCACATGATAGGTTTCTCTTCCTCTAGTTGTCATTGTTGTTGATATTTTTGTAGCCGCTGTAGTAGTTCAAGAGAGTGCAGCTTCCACTGAGGCAGAAAAAGTTTCCTCCATAATTTAATCACATCGTTTGCCGACTTCAGGGAGGAACACACAGTTGAGAAAATGTCCATTAGTTGAGTTGAAGTTGGGGGCGGGAGTAAAAGTTTCAACTAAAGCTGCCCTTTATATCCACATATTCTCGTAAAGAACACACACACCTAAACACACACTCATAAAAAAGTGTGCAGATAATACCGAAAGCAGGTCCAAAAAAAGGATGCACAAATTGAATTTCCAAACTTTGTCAGTCACGCCGTAGCTCACACTGGAATTTTATGTTTTCTTCAACATCCTCGAGTCCATCTTCGGAGCACTTTTCGACACTAACTTTAATCTGGCGATTGCTTCGTTTTATTGAAAGGCCAAATTTTGATCCATTGCTTACTTTGATTTTTTTTTTCTATTATTCCCCTTTTGCAAATATCAGCTTCAGGATTAGATCTTTCCTTATCCCCAAAGGATACACTCGCAACTCCTACGCAATCCGCGTACACAAAATTGCTACGATTTCCTTAGAACGCTTGTGTGATTCTAGAAAACCCAATGAACCGAACCAACGTGCTGTACAGAATGATATTCAAATCCAAGTAATCGTCACTTTTATACCGAAAACTAAACAGAAGTACAATTTTCGTTTGTTTGAGCTTGAGAAAATGAGCCGAAGTGCCTACTTTGCGCCGTTCTGTATGTTTTTTTTTGTTTGTGGCTAGAGCTAGAGCTGGAGACGAGACGAGACGATCACATCGCTGCTGCAAGATTGCTGCCGATCGGACGGGAGAGAGAAGATCGGATCATGTAAGTAGGTATAGTCAGTTGAAGTCAAACGCCGCCTGCTGTGGGGGAGACGCGAAACTGCATTCAGTTCAGAAGTTCAGAGTGCAGAGTGTGCACGGAATGGTACGACGATGATGTAGGTACGTACTCAGTAGAAGCAAAAAGGTACCTCTGCCTGCACCACGGGGTAAATTATTGTGGATCTCTAACTTTCAACGGGGGTTGCTCTAGCCAGCATGGATTATTTTTGAAATTTGGTTAAGAACTTTGGCCATTAGGTTTAACAGTGGTAGAACAGAGATTTTCAACGGTCCAAAACCTTAAGTGGTCTTAAATCCTGAGTGAACTTGGGGCAGCTTTTTAAGTTTCAGAATAAGTCTTATCCTTTCATCTACACTTATTGTACATTCTATTACAGAATGTTAAATCAGTGTGAATAAAAAGACAGGCTTTCTTTTCAGGAGATCTAAAGTCAGCTAAATGACTAAATATTTTCCTTACAGAGTCCTGGATACCTTGAATTATCTTTATTTTGCAAGATATTTTATCTATTTTCCCCATTTATTTTACATAAATTGTTCAAAGGTCAACTTATATGCTTGACTTTTTTGGATGGGTACTACTTGTTAATACATTTTTTATTATTTTATTTATATTTTATATTACAGTAGCTGACCAGGTGCTTTGTTACATGTTTCAAAAATAAATGCTAAGGTTCTTTTGTTGGCATCATTTTAAATTAAATTTCAACATAATTCAGAAGCAACTGCTTTGAAAAGAGAGCTTCAACTGGAGTTACGAATTGCACTAAAAAGATGATTTAATCTTATTTTTTGAAACATTATCTTTAAATAAGTTTTCATACATCTGCAATTTTTGCTCTGTTTTATAAGCTTCACATTGATTCTCTGATTATGCCAAAATGTTTGTTTTACTGGTATGGATTCCTCACCCCTTCCCCCCAGGCGCGGTCCTATGGGGGAGGGGGGGGGGTGATCGGGGTGATCACCCCCCCCCCCCCCCCCAAGTGGCAAAAAACCGTTACAAAATACCCGTAAATACTCGAATTTCTAGAAAATCTTTGAACTTCCCCTAGTAGATGTGCTTTTGAATTTTCAAAATTTTTTCACTCCGTGGGGGTGTTTAATCAACAAAAAAGTTTGTTTATCACTTAAAGGTTCAAGATTGAAGAAAAGTCGGTCTACCAAACTCAAGCAGCTGGAACCTGCAATTCCCTAGACCGAATTATACCAATCAACTTCTGTTGAATTACCTAGAGTGTTGACTTTGAATTTGCTAACCATTTATCTACTTAACATTTGAAGTTTAAGGACATTTTTTCAAATGTCACTGATATCCCTCATATGCCTAAATTGACATGAGCAAATTTTGTTAAATTTTGTATTTGTTTCAAAATCTGAGCTTCCTAATTCTTCATAATGTTTTGAATTTTGATGCAATGACAAATTTGAAAATGTCAAATAGGATAGTGAATATTGTTGTCACACTGAAAAACTTGAATTTTTTTTTTCTGAAGTCATAAATTGATTGCCTTTACCATGTAGCATCTTTTTTATTCGGTCAGATATAAGAAAACAATAACATTACTCAAACTACATACATATGTATAGAATCATAAAATTGGCAAATGCTTTCAATTTTCAGAAATTATTGTCATTGAAGTTGAAATCCGAAGTTTTCGCGCTGGTGATCGGCAACCTTGCCAACTAGCGACGTTGTGAAATATCATTACTGGCAACGCTTTTGTAAAGTAATAACCAGCGTGCCTATACAGCTACGGGTGGTTGCATATTGATCAACAGTAGGCAAGGAGTACCAAAAGTTTCTCATTGGTGGGGGGTGGAGACGGAGCGCTTTTTGACAGCGAATTGTTCGCCTACCATGCCTATGTTTACGATTGCCTGTTACAAGATGGACGATTCCGTGTATTCACGCAGAGTAAACTTGAATTTTGGAACGAATTAAATCTGACTTTGATTCAAAACATTCATTTTTTTGAATCCAGCTCCTGTTTTCTTTGAATCAATGAATTATAGTTTTGATTGAAAAGAATAATTTTTGAAAGAAAGAATAATTTTTTTGAATTGAATAACTTTGGACTTTGATTTCAAACAAATTCTTTGGTTCAAAAGAAATTTGTTCAATTGCATATTTCTTTAGAAACAAAGTAAATTTTCTTTCAACCGAAGAAAAATGTTTTAAACTGAAAAGAATAATTTTTTGAAACAAAAACTTCAAACTTAGAAGATATTTTGCATTGACTTGCAAGAAGAACAGAAAACCGAAAAATCGAATAAAGTTCGGCCGCTCGTTTTAAAAATCAAACCAGTGAATCGGAGTAAGCTATAAATAAGGAGGATTCAGGATGCAAAATGGTAAGTGTAAGTTAATAAATACTGAATATTTAAGTGAATTCAAGATTTTCTAAAACGCTTGTATAGTTACAGGACCACCGCTGACGGATAGATTTCCAAGTCTCTCGAACATGGAGAAAGCTGCGCAAAGTAACACCTCCCCAAATCCCGCGGTCGTATTTTTTCGGCCCAATCTTCAACGGCAATCACCAGTCGGACCAGCCAGCAGCTGGAGTGGCTTTCGGAAGTTTATTGACCGGCCCACGGAGAATGCGAAACTTTGTCAACGATATCAAGGACCCTACTCGGTTATAGTGAACCAGTGTTTTATGTGTTTGTGAATAAAAAAGAATTTAAGAACTAAAATTGTATCTTTTTATTATTCAAACTCCTAATAGGAACTTCGAAACAACAGGGTAAAAATCTTCCAATTGGAATAAATGGAAAATGGTTCAATGAATAAATGCTTTTAAATCTATATAATCAAATGAAACTGGTTTTTGTATCAAAGCATTAATATTTTGAATCTAAGATTTTTCAAAAGAAAAAATCTTTGAAACAGAGGAAAAATCTTTGGTATAAGAACACACCCGAAGTTGTACACGTCCTGATAATAACTTGTCGCCAGTGAGTGTCGCCAGTAAATGTCGCCAGCGCTCATTGACGATAACTCCGGTTTGGGGATTCAGCGACAATATTATCATGTTTGATGGATTAACAGATCTGGTCATTCTAAGAAGTGAAAAAATACCTTTGGACTTGAAGTGTTAAATTGCCTTATTATATTAGTAAGAAATTTAAATTGTAGTCACGTTCTCCATTGGAATGATCAGTTATCCAGTAGGCGCCTAAGAAACGTGTGACTTCAATTGACAGTCTTTGGTACCTTCTTATCTTTCTGTTTAGCACCGATATTTCACAAAATAAAATCAATTGTAATATACTACATGTTGAGGTCGCATGAAATCCATTTTCAAGGAAGATTCAGCAACGGAAAGTTCACCATTAGGATTTTTCTATGTACATAGTTCAAAACATCTTAAAAAGCGCAGGAATCGGGGTAAAATATTATAATAAAACTTTACTTCAAGGATAAAAAGCTAAGACGAATTGAAATGAAATTCAAATATAAATTAGAATTTCCAATTCGGTTTTTTTTTCTTTTTGTTTATATTTGGTTT
Organism: Uranotaenia lowii; assembly: GCF_029784155.1. Taxonomy (NCBI): domain Eukaryota; kingdom Metazoa; phylum Arthropoda; class Insecta; order Diptera; family Culicidae; genus Uranotaenia; species Uranotaenia lowii. Next base: position 124,475,122 of record NC_073691.1, read on the forward strand.
ATTGACAATTTTGAATCTTATTTTCAACAAAACTTATATTTAGAGTGTTGATTTTTTATTTTGAGAATTTGAAAAAAAAAAGTTTTGTGGAGTAATTTTGAAGGTTGTGTTTCCAAATTGGAAATAATATCAAGAAATTTCCAAATCACTATTCAGTACATTACTCCAATGAAAAATTTTAATCACCTTCAATCAGTTTAAAATTCATAGCAATAATTAACTTAAACTTATCTCAAATCAAAACTATGCTTTTTGTTTGGCCTAGCAATAATATTCAGAAGCTCAACAACTTGTATATAATTTTCATTTGTAAAATGACATTTATAACAAGAAATTCTTAAAAGATCTTTGAAAGTGACAATTTCAAACCAACAGATGTACAAATTATGACAATTTTCTTTTTATTAATTTTTTTTTGCAGTGAATATTATAGATTTGTTGGATGCTCTAGAAATGTTGAAAAAGTTTGTTGAAAGATTTCATTTTTCTTCTCTTAATTCAAATTTTTCGAAATGATTTTGTTCAGTGAAATTGAAGTGGGGGAGGAGAAGCAGTGTGCAACTTACAGTACCGTATAATTGTATAGATTGTATAGAAATTGGAAGCACGCGCACTGTCACTTCGACTTTGAACTACCATAACTTTTTACTCTGATGATATTTTTTGGTCAAATATTTTGCATTAGATAGATTAACTATCACAATACTATATCACATAATTTGAGCTTTCTGGTATTTGTGTGGCCTGAGAAACAGTAATTCTACGAAAATCGGACTTTTTGGACTTTTTTCATTCAAACTGCAATATCTCTGAAACTACGCTACATTTTTATTGAAATTTTGCAGAGTGGTTGTTGAAATATGAAGCTAGCATGTCTGAAGTTTTCGAAAAGTTCTATTGATGAAATCAAAAGTTACGCGAGGTGCAATATTTCAGGCATGAACCTTGAAATGCGATTTCTATAGAATTTTGGACGATTCATAAGAACAATATCGTTTCTTCCACCAATCAGACAAAAAATGTCTGGCAAAAGCAATGAAGAAAAGAAAAAATGGAATAAATGATCCATTTGTGTTTTGAAATCAGAACCTCGCGATATTGTTGTGATTTTTCGGTTGAATTATATTTACTGGTTGTTATTCAGAAAATATGATTTTCCTATGGAAACATTCGTCCAAAATTCTATAGAAATCGCATTTCTAGATCCATGCCTGAAATATTGTACCTTGCGTAACTTTTGATCTCATCAATAGAACTTTTCGAAAACTTCAGATATGCTAGCTTTACATTTCAACAATCACTTTGCAAAATTTGAATAAAATATGTAGCGTAGTTTCAGAGATATTGCAGTTTGAATGAGAAAAGTCTAAAAGGTCCGATTTTCGTAGAATTACTGTTTCTCAGGCCACACAAACTCCAGAAAGCTCAAATTTTGTGTTCTAATAGTGTGATAGTTGATCTATCTAACGCAAAAAGTTTGAATAAAAAAAATAACACCAGAGTAAAAAGTTATGGAAGTTCAAAGTCGAAGTGACAGTGTGCGTGCTTCCAATTTCTATACAATTATGAACGGTACTGTATATTGTACTCATTTGAAATGGGCAACCCTCACACGCCCCCTCACCCTCTCCCTCTTTTTGCTTTTCCAAAAAGATCGTTTTTTCATCAGATATTGCGTTCCTTTATATTGACTGATTTTGGAAAATTTGGAAAAATCACCCCCCCCCCCAAGAGCCAACGCTAGGACCGCCCCTGCTTCCCCCTTCCAAGAAGGAATGGGTGATGTGGCCGATGTGGCTTACTAAGTGCTCGATTTATGCCAAATAACTTGTATGCAAGCCAGCCTTTCTCCTTCCGATCTGCAACTGCTGGAAAAATCATATTTTATCGTAATCAAACCCCTATCATACCCTATCTTAAGCAATACTTCTCCAGTTATACCAATAAAATTGTATTGAAGCCCCCTCCCTACTTCCCTTGAGCTTCCTGGAAGAATAGTTATTATTATAATAATTTATTAGAGCCCTTTAAACCTGTGTTTTAAACACCCGGGTCATTCGGGTCTGTGGAATATTAGTGCTCTTTATAAAAATCGTAGAACCATTTCTCGTACCCAAATGATTTCCCGTACCATTTTTGGTTCCATTTTTTAGATAAATTCTTGTTTTATGCGAAACAATTGTATGAGAGCTTCCCTCCTCCCTAACTTATCCCCAATTGAGCAATTAAGCATATAACATTTTCCCGTATCCAAATGCCCTCCCATTCCAAATTTGATTCCATTTCCTCGATAAGCTCTAAAGTCAAGCGACAAATTGTAAAGGAGTCTCTCCTTTCTCCTTCCTATCACCCCACTGGAAGGAGGCAGTCAGGGCCATCGGGGGGGCCGGGGCAATTTTTCTCGGGAGGCTCCTATGATTCGATTTTTTTTTTCAAATACTATCCCAGAGAATACAAAACATTTTAAACGTGTAATACGAACTGGAGATGAGTTGTTAATGAATCACGTGCAAACATTGCAGAAGCGTTCAGATATTTTTTAAAAACGAAAGCTCTGATATGAGCTGCAAAATGCAAAATTTAGTTCTCATATTTATCACCAACTAAATTCTCTGATTAAGAATGATCGAATAGATATTTTTGATGATTTAATTTTCAACACTGATCGTCTGAATCGTGCTTTATCGATAAATATTCACCTAATGACAATTGGGAAGTATCATGAAGATTTGAAACCAAGAATACAAAATTTTAAAAACCAAGAAAATAATTGAATTCAAATTCCATAGCGATGTATAAAGAGTTGGAGAGTTGAAAACTTAAAATCAGGTCATATTCAGAACCACCATTCAGTGTCTCAAAGCTAAATCATAATTTCAAATGAAGTTTTGAGAAACAAAATATGAATTAAATAAAAACAAGAGGTCCAAAGTTACAACCAGAGCCAAAGCAGAAATTGCACCAAATGTAAATTTCAATTTTATATCTTTGAAACACAAATGAAAAACACTTTTTATGAGAGGTGTACGAATATGACTCTCATCAGATAAAAAAAAATTGTTATCAAATTGTTATTCTAAATGTGACAAAAGTTTCATTCGATGCCTTTAAAGCCCATGCGGAATAAACGCTAAAATGATCGAATGAAAAAAAAAAAAAATTAGAAAAGAGATTAAATGTTTAAAACATAGAATCAGTTATCATTGAAACAATTCAGATAAAAAATCCAAAATAGTTCAATATCTCAAACAAAGATCCTGAGTTCTCAAAGTTCAGAAAAACCATGAAACTGAACTTCAGTAACTGAAGAAACAACACAAGACTTGAAAATCTCAATGAATTGAATCTGGACGAAGATAAGATTAAAAGCAAATCAACTATGAGATCGTTTTTATGATAATTTGAGAGTGATCATTTGGAAAATGATATGGTGAATTCAGAATATTTATTTCAGTAAATGATAAACATTTTGGATAAATCAGTTGAAAATGTTTCAATACGAATTTCAGGTCTACTACAGAAATTGGGATGGAAATTCAATGAAGGAACTCTGTACTGTCGATTGGTACAATTTAAGCAACTACAGTTTTTTAAGTTTTCTTTTTCAGAAATAGGGAGGGAAATGGGTTTAGAATTCTGAACCAAGGAAAATTTCAATAATAATGATTGAAAAATTAAAAATGTTATGAAAATTCCCAGTATTAACCGGGATATTGCCGGCGAAAATTCTGAAATGTTTATCATAAAGCTTCTGAGTTCTCTCTTAGTACTGTGAGCCAGTTTTGGCGAAATTAGCTGCTATTTTGCTGCATTATCCATTACTTTTAAAGTTGACGTAATAATAAACATTATTATTGTGCAAGACGTTTTTTTTTGTATATAAATGTAAATTAATATTAATTAATTTGTAAAGCGGCCCACCACACTCCCCCATACCAAGAGGCTCGTTTGAGCCCCCTGGTAATGGACGCTTTCTGTTCTCAGCATGCCTGACAGCAAAAAACAATTATCAACAACAACTTAACGCGAGCAAAATTTACTCATGCTGAGAACTTAAAAAAATATTTACATTATGCGGGGAAAGGGTTTGTAATGAAAATGATTAGATGTTTTTCTTTATTTTACCTGTCCTATACAGGATATCATGACTGACAAGATTTCGATAAAAAAAATGACAATTGAGGTATTTTGCCTCATATTCTTCTTAATTTTTTCCGACTTTATTTTCGAATTCGGTTTACATTATTTTTGTCAAGATTTTGTGTTGAGATTTTGAAATTCATTATATCAAGATTTTGATATTCTCATCCCGAAAATTGCGGGAGAACCCCTTTACTGCTTGCTCTAGGGGGCCCTCTTAACTTATGTAAGATAAAAACTATTCTGGATATTATTTAACGGGGCCCTTTTTATTTGTTAAATTTCTAGTTTTCATTCCGATTTTCAAGTTTTGATTTCTTTTCATAGATTTGTATAAATCGAAGTAGTATGATTAAAGTAACTTTAAAACTTTTTTCCCTCGGGGGGCCCCCTGGAACCCGGGGCAATTGCCCCTATTGCCCTCCCCCCCCCCCCCCCTTAATCCGGCCTTGGAGGCAGTAGTACCAGGGGGATGGCAACCTGGTTCTTCTTGCAAACAAGAATCTTTTTCTTTTTTTCTATCCATCGGGAGAGACGTTTATGGTGTTTTCCTCTCAAAGCAGTGCGGAGTAGAAAAAGTCAAAATTTCAACCAATGAGGAACCAGAATGATTGTTGTTTTAGTGTGCAATCATTCATAATTCTCTAGGATTTAGTTTAGGTTTCTTGACAACAAATTGTCAGCTTTGCTATGGGCCCACAAAATCGTGGGCCCGTAATTTTGATGGTCGTCAAATTAAATGACAAAGGATAGGGATGCCATCCCCCTGAGTAGTACTAAATATTCATAGAAACATTCCTCGTACTCAAATACTCTATTAAGCTTAATTTGGTTCTGCTGGCTGGATAAATTCTCGAGTAATGTAGAAAATCGTATGGGAGCATCCTCTTCCCTTAAAATTTTCCCTCTGGAAGAACAGAGGGTACTCAAAATATCATAATAACATTTCTCGTATCAAATTCCATTCCATGCCGTATTTGGATCAATTTGCTTGATTAGTTTTACAGTTATGCTGAAAATTCTAAAGAAGCCCTCTCCCCCTTTCTATCTCCCCACTGGAAGAAGGGAGGGGCATGAAATATTTTAAGAATTATTTCTGGTATTACAATACCCTTCCATGCCAAATTTGATTCCATTTGCTTTATTAGTTCTCGAGTTATGTAAAAAAATTATAAGCTAGCCCACCTCCCCCTTCTCATTTTCCCACTGGAAGGAGCAAGGGGTACAAAATATTCATAGAAACATTCCTCGTACCTAAATACCCTCCCATGAAAAAATTGGTTTAATTTGCTTTTCTGTGAGAGACCTTTCTTCCAGTGAGAGGGAGGGGTCTCAAACTATAATAGGGACCTTCCCAGGCATCGAAAGCACCCACCTGACAAGTTTCAACATACATGATAAGTAAGAAATGTATGTACCTACTAGACCGCTGCAAAAATTAAGCCTTTACTCCCATATGTTTTTTCGTTGCCTTTTGGGTCGCCAAACATAAGTGTGAAATTTGAGATGATTTGGTTGATTCCTGAATTAGCGCAACGCGTTTCAATTTTGTATGGAAGATGAGATTTTTGCATATTAAGTCATCCAGGAAATTCAATCAAGCTTAAAATGAAGTTTGGCTCTCATTTCCGGTTTTGCCTATTCTTAAGTTCCTTTTTGGGCAAACCAAGAGGATAAGTATTTCATGAAAAAGGTTGTAAAAAATTTGAATCCATCGAATAGTATTCGAAAATAGCTTTTAACAATTTCATGACATGTTTTTTCCAAAGTTATGTTATAATAATAAATAAAACTCACTGGCTTTGCAAAGCATTTTTTTGGGATTTTTCATTTTAATCCTAGGGTTAAACAACATTCAAATAAGCAGTTTTGTGCAAAGTTTTCCAATACAACTTTCTATACAAAATTTAAATTCGTTGCGCTAATTCAGGACTGAATGAATCACTTCGAAAAAATTTATTGCTATTTGCAGCAGTAAAATCTATCAAAAAAAGTTATGGGAGGTGTATTTAAAAATTTATAAATTTTAAAACTTCCATGCAAAGCTTGCAGCGGTCTTATGTACCTACTTACAGTGAGCGAAACAAGAATAGTATACCACTGTGTGTTTTGCTTGTATAAATATAAAAAATATAAAACGTAATTTTCACAAAAACGAAAGATAAAACTCCAAAAAATAAAAACATTAATGTGGTCTACGAAATAAAATGTGGAAAGTGTAAAAAATCGTACGTTGGTGAAACTAGCCAGTTTATGGCAAAACGAATAAAACAACATCAAACAAATGTTACAACGAAACAAATGAGCACTGGTTCAGCACAACACAGCTTAGAAGCTGGTCATATTTTCGATTTTGAAAACACCAAAATTTAGATAGAGTAGCAGGATATAAATCAAGAATAATTACAGAAACTTTTTACATAAAACTAAGAGGGGACAACAATGTTGTAAACAGATAACGAGATTCATGTCATTTTTAAACAGTATACGACCCCGTCATTTCCAAATTAACATCGAAACTGACATGCAAATGTAAACGCAAAACAAAACAAACTGAGCCAGAACAAATTAATGTAAACGAAAGCCAGTAATTTGTAAGTTCAAATCAAAAATTGTAATTGTAGTATTTAAACTCGTAAAACTCCCCGAAAAACGTCGATAAAATTTTACAAAAATTTTCAAGAACTGCTTCTGCTAAACCCAAAGATTTTTCTAGTATCATATGATCCAACAATAATGTACGATTGATGTCATCCATTCAACTATAATTATAGTAGATTCAACTATAATTATATAATTACTATATAATTAGATAATAATATATTCAACTATAATAATATGATTGATTTAATAATAGATATGATAGATTCAATTTCATTTCTATGATTGATTCAATGAGGTCAACTATAAATATTGTAAATTTAAATTCTGTTTATATTGGAAGTTATCATGTCTAAAGATGTTTTTTTGGAATAATTTTATGGCTACGTTTAAATTTCTTTTAATTTATTATTTCAGCATTTTGCGTTTAGTTTGTTTTAGCCACGATGCTAGAAAATCTGATCGGAAATCCCAATATCCACGTCTTGGTTCCTCCGCTGTTGTTTGATTTTGCATCTTGTTGCATTTGCCCATCAAATTGTGCGTCTGAACTAATCGGTCCCGGAAGCTTCTTTAGAAGTCCGATGCTTTTGCACCTGGCGAAGATTGACCTTGTGGGGGAAAATTCACTCATTACAATGACATTAATCTATCATACGCTGACTTACCAATGCTAGTTTCCTGTGAAAACCTCTAGACCCACGTCGATTTCGCGGGCAGCCAGAGTAGGTGTACCTTTCCCAATTCCTGGAACTGTCGGCCTTCTACTCGACCGCTGCCAGGAAATGGTAGAGGAAAATGTTTCCTCATCGCCGGAGAGCGCGGTTTGCCATCGAACGTCAGGAACTGCCAGCTGAGCCCTAAAATAGAACTACGATCGCTGTAAGGAACACACACTGCTCTCGCACTTACGATTATTTTTTATTTTTGCTGATGAACACGGATGAATACTACAGTATTTATATATCACACAATCTATCATAGAGATGAATCTATCATATATACAGTTGAATGTATCATATTTTTAGTTAAATGTTAGAGGTCATGCAGAAATATATATAGTGCAAATCTATTATATTTATAGTTGAATAACTAAAATCATTTATTCAATTGTAGTTGAATTTATCATATTTACAGTTGATTCAATGATACCACTACTAATGAATATAACATATTTATAGTTAAATATGAGACATCAACCAGGGATGTATAGTTGAATCTATTATATTTATAGTTGAATGCCGAAAATTAATCATACAAATGTAGTTGATTCTATCATACTAACAATTGAATCAATTATACCATTACAGTTGAATCCATTATACTCATAGTTGATTGCGCAAAGTGAATCATCAGTTTGTATTTGAATCTGTTATATTTATAGTTGGATGCGAAAAAATCAACTACGCTTTGATGATTGGTCTTTTTTCTCCGTGAACAGAGTGGAGGAAAATGTAAACAAATAATGCGTGGAAATGACACTTTTTAAAGTAAAATTTTGAAACACTTACCGAATTTTCACAAAAGTTCGGAAAACTATTCAACCAACTATTTCTTCTATTCAACTATCCAAACCAATATCTAAACAAAACAAGAAAAGTGCTAAATGCTTGTAAAACATGATAATAAAAATTGAAATGATTGAAAAATAGTCGAAAATTTACTAAAAAAAATAATTATTATAGTATATTTTGTAGTCATATGTGGAAAAGAGTTGAGCAAAAAAAATCTTTCGATTTTGGCAACATTCGATTTTGTTCGGGCGTGTTTCCAAAATCGAACGGGGTCTGTAGGGGAGAGTGGGGATACTTGATCCCCTTTTCTTATTTTCATCATATCTTTTTGGAAAAATTTAGCAACTCGCCGTCTTTGATATTTTCTGACAGCTTGTAACTTCAAGTTTCTATGCTCCAAAAATTAGAACGATACTTGAACCCGTTGATGAACTAGAAGCATTTTCGTGGGAGGAAAAAAATTGCGATTTTTCTGAAGTTAGGGGAGACTTGATCCCATATTGAAGGAGACTTGATCTTTTATTCAGGAAGTCCTAATCCTTGTATAAAAATCAAACAAAACCCCAAGATGGAATGTTAATTGACTATTTTGGTCATGTTTGTTCTCATTTCACAATTTATAGCAGACATAAGAAGAAAATTTTATAACTTTGTCTCAATGCTAATAACATTGCATACTTATAGGCACTATTTTTTATAATTAAGAGAAAATTAATTTTTTTTGCTCTTTTCTTCAGACAATTGTTTGATAAATATTAGTTTTTGGATAAATATTAGTAATTTCGTAATCAGCAATCATAACGATCAATTCAGAAGAAGAATATGCCGTTTGGAAGGGGGATCAATTGTACCCAACTCTAGGGGATCGAATGTACCCATAATCAACATTTTATAAAACTTTTTCTGAAAAAAGTCGAGAGTTTTCCATTGCTTTGAAAATTGGGCCTTATGAAGTTCATTTTACGCTCGAACGATTGAAACATTGGAACAAATATTTTTTTCAAAATTTTCTCAAGTAAGGAACATTTTAAAGTGATGAAAAAAGATCTTCAAGTTACATTTTGTGAAATTTTTCAAACAAAGCTCAATTACTCAAACAATTATTTTGTTAAATTTTTTTAAACTACAAGCATTGTTATTTTGCTCATTTTGGTACATTTTTCTAGAACATTTTATATTTGTAAGACATTCCTGTTTCGAGATATAGCTAAGGAATCAAGTATCCCCAGGGATCAAGTATCCTCATTCTCCCCTATTGATATAATTTTTCTAAAATTCTTTATAAAGTCATATGGACATAAACGCCCCCACGAAAAAAAAAAGTTCTACCTCATAACACTGTCAACCATATGTGGATTGCTCGTTGAAGCTTCTTCATTGAATCGTTGACTTCGTTCGAGAGCTAGAGGAATCCCTTACTCCACGTGGTTTCCGTTCGCTCTGAGACTAATCATACAAAGTCTCACAAAATAAGAGTTGATAAAAGTAAAACGGGACCAGCACGAGCCTCGAAGTCGGAGAAGCAAATCAAAACAACCTTCTTATGAATGGACATTGTTGGAGAGTCTGGCGAGAAATCCAACCACCCGCCACCCACAGTTGCGCTATGCTGCCTGGTAGTGAAACCTGAGAGCCGAGCGCGCGCTTATTTTTTTCTGAGTAGGTACCTAGCTAAGCTTCAGTACCTAATTCTCCATGCATGGGAGATTTTCACAGCTGATGCGGGAGATTCGCCGACTCTATGGAAGATGAGATGATATCCGAAAACTTTTCATTTCAATTATCGGGGCAGGTAGATCTTCATTTAGCCGCGACGATCTGTACCTACCTCGATATAGGCACAGCCTCTCAGCTCAGCCAGCTCAGCGAGTCATCGGATCGGATCATGAAGGGTCTCGTGTAGTCTAGGGCAGCAGGTTAGTTGGTTGACTTGAGCTCTAACGAGCCGGAACGCGCTGCGAACTTTGGGCGACGATTGAGCATTGCGGAAATTGAATTGTCTGTTGTCGCTGAGCTGAATGTCGGAAATGGAAGCTATACTAACATTCCTGAGTGTTGCAACGATGTTTTACATGAGCAGTTTAGTGTCAGTTACATTTTTTTTTTGTTTCCGAAGTATGAAGTGTACTTAACCAAAAAGCTGAACTTTGGAAAAAAAAACCCGCTGATTGTTGAAAATTTGTTACCTATGTTATCATATTTAAAATGCGACTAAACTAGATGGAATCGATGGGGAATGGTTGAAAGATAAAAATCTTTGTTTAAAATCACCTAGAACTGTTCTTATCCCGATTCCCCTGGTTTTCACCGCGGAATTTTCATAATCCCAGGGGAATCGGAATAGAAACTGTTCTGGTTTAAACAACAAGACCAGTTGAATTTTCGTCTTTCAACCATTTCCCATCGACTTCACTATGTTACAAAATCTAGTTTGGTCGCGTTGTTGATTTATTGGTGAAATAAGATTTTTTACGTTTATTTTAACGAGATGTGAAAATGGGCCTTCAGAGGTTTTTTTGTGTCGATTACTGTCGTTTTATCATTTTTTGCCATTCGCGACTTTATACAAAGGATTGGCGGGTAGTGATTGAAAAGTTTATCCGGTTCTACGGATCCTAAAATTATTGAATTTGAAATTATTTGTTTAAAATGCGATATACCATCATACAACACTTTTCAACTTCAATGGCTTCTAAAAACTTATGTCCACAGATATTCATACCACTTGTACCTACATTTAAATTTTTTAGGTTGAAGGATTGGAATATCAAATTGACGTAGTCAGAAAAAAATATTGGGTTCAACAGGTTTTTATTAAATTTTACAAATAATGCGATTTTTACCATACTAAGAAGGGAAGGAGCAACAAATTTTATTTGTAATGAAAATCAAATAAAAACGTTTGATTAGTAATAGGTTTTGATGTATTTGTGATGTCATAAGGCATAAAGCACCAATCGCAGTTATTTTTAGTTTAGTTCGAATTGAATTTTACGTTCTGCTGTCAAAAATGTTTTCAAAGAAAAAGCATACGAATGCTGCATACATTTAGGGCTTAAAAAACTACAAATAATTCTACTAGCTGAAATAGTAAAAATCAATGTTTGGATCGATGAAATTTTGAAATTTACAAACGTGTGATGCTAAACAATCAGGGCCTGTCGGAGGAACCGGCTCATGGGAGAGGGGAGGGGGTTGATGACTATATTTTTTTCTATAACATTTTCGCTTGAACAATGCATACATAAAGAAAAGTAAAAAATGAAGGTTCTATATAATTATTCATTATTCATTCATGAGTCATTTAACATTACTAGTAACATATTTATTTCGAATTCCAACTTTCGAAAACAAGTCCTAGAAGAAGCCAATTTTTTTTTTCAAAAAGTTTAAAAAATATAAAGATTATGGATTATGGATCTTATGGATTTGAAGATTTCATTTTAAGGAATAACCTCTTATATTTTCTTAAGTAAGAAAATAGTGTGCTAGTTCTTTTGAATCACACAAGCATGATCATTTCATGCATAAGTTAAAACATTCTAAATTGAAGAATACATGTAAGAGATGAGCTTTGCGATTCAAATCAAAAAATCTGATTCTTGTAAACTCGATTAAAATTAAAGATTTTAGTTTGAAACGTTGTTTAAAAAGAATCTGCAATATAAATGATGTTAAACAAAAAACCAGTAGGAAATAGTCTCAGTTGAATTTTAAAATAGAATTAAAATTTTATTTTATATTTGTGATTTTTTCTGGTTTGTGTTTCAAATTTGCTCTGTGTTGGAAAACTGGCCACCGTGTCAGTACGCGGTTGTTCAAAAGTCGATAACAGTGAAAACAAAACGTCATCGTTGCCGCCAAAAGGGATCGCACGAGGAAAGTGTTCACTTCTGTTAGCACAAAATGGCTTGCGTACGAGTTGCGTACTGCGTAGAAGCAGAAAGTTTGTATTTGTTCTGAAAACTAAATGTTTGAAGTGTTCCGTTTTGCTAAATATTGTTGATTTTTGGAATCAGTAACGTAGGATCATGTAGGTATACCTACATTGTCCACAAGACTCTTTGCTTTCGATAGGATGTTGAACTGAGTTGTATTAGGGCCGGAATAGCTAGGATCACTGATTTGTAAGTTCTAACCTATAAAACCATTTTGAACCATGTTTGTAACAACTTATCATTTATTCCGTAGAATTGACGCACTACACAACAATAAATATAGTCCGCTATCAGTACCAGTGCATCGCTTTTTCATTTGCCGCCCTATCACAACACTCTGATTGAATATAAAATTTTTGTTTCGAATCCAGAATCAAAATTAAGAAAATGCGATCGCCTTCAATTTAAATTTTCAATAAAATTCTCACATTCATATTTTAGTACTGCAATTTGAACCTGAGTTCGAAATCTGAATTTAGAATTTGAAAACGATATTTGAATCGAATTAGATATTAGTTCTAGATAATAATTCTAACCAATTATGAGCCACAAAGCGAAATTTAGATCAGATTTCACAACCTGAAATCTCATATTTGAATTCTTGATTGTTAGTTTCCAATATGAATTCTATCTTCAGTTATTTATTCGAAATTCAACTTGTTAATCTGAAGGAAAATTGCGAATGATGAGACTGTTTCAGATTTTTCAATTCTGGATCACCATGAAACTTTCTCTAGATCCAATTCTGCATAAGAATCGATACTTCAAAGGTGAATCTTTGATTAGTATTTAAAACCAGACTGGTATCTGAGTTATAAAAATGTTTATTTTAAAAAAATTGTTGATTGTCCGAAAATTATTTTTACACCAGATGAACCAGCTGAAAGTTGAAAATCTCTTTATAATAAGAAAATTCACAAAAAATATATATTTTTACACCAACAGTGTTGGTATACGATAATAAGAGCAATATCAAGTTTGTTGCTGACATCATTAAATAAAAATAAATAAATTAAATAAAAAAAATTTAAAATGTGTACATCGATTGCTTGATTTTATAATCTTCTGTAAGAATCAAAATTTTTATAAAACTATCTCACGATCTGAGAAACTGTGCTATCATTAAATGATAACTTTATTACTTTATATTAACCCTTTAATGCATGACTTTTTGCCTTTCTAACAGAATGGTTTGTGTTCTCGGTACGATGACAAGACAGTAGATTCCGTTAATTTGAACGTTTTTATTGATGATCGTTAAATTATACCTGCAACCGATATCGTACTATTACAAAATTATGTTTCATGTGCTATTATAAAAATATTGCAATGTTTGCATCCAGCATTATTTGTTGTGTTTACATTCTGTAGTTTGTGTTGTACTTACGTTTAGTGCCTACTTTACGTGGATAGTCTTGTTGTCGTCCTGAACGTTATTTGTTGTGTAAACTGTGATTTTTAAAAACCATTTTTTAATTGAATTACGTAAACACTAATTTTGTAAGTTTTGTATGTTACCTGATCGGTGCCTTGTTTTGTACAACACGTATATCTTTTCTGATAATAGCCGAACAATCTGTGATAGCAAACTGTGATAACTAGGTTAGATTTACAATTTTAAATCATACAAATTTCTTGTTTACCTTTTGTAACTAATAACACTAATAGCCGAACAATCTGTGATAGCAAACTTCGAACAAATTGTATAATAGTGACTGTAAGATATAAGAATTAGTTATATAAATATAGACTTTTAGAGTGAAATAAACCTGTTAATCACCTTATGGATTCGAACGCTTTTTCTTACTATTTTTATACTATACTACCGGAAGGCTCACCTTGACAGCTCATACCAACCATTGGAGTCGTATCTCGGTGGGGTTCTTTTGGTAGCGGAGGTGCGTTCGTACAAGACGGAACAGTTCGGTTATCGGTCGATTGGGGAGATCATTGATCATGGGTCTAAGACATATGTATCTCTATAGGTAGGGGAGAGTGGGGATACTTGATCCCCTTTTCTTATTTTCACCATATCTTTTTGGAAAAATTTAGCAACTCGGCGTCTTTGACATTTTCTGACAGCTTGTAACTTCAAGTTTCTATGCTCCAAAAATTAGAACGATACTTGAACCTGTTGATGAACTAGAAGCATTTTCGTGGGAGTAAAAAAATTGCGATTTTTCTGAAGTTAGGGGAGACTTGATCCCCTATTGAAACAGACTTGATCTTTTATTCAGGAAGCCCTAATCCTTGTATAAAAATTAAACAAAACCCTAAGATAGAATGTTAATTGACTATTTTGGTCATGTTTGTTCTCATTTGACAATTTATAGCAGACATAAGAAGAAAATTCTATAACTTTGTCTCAACGCTAATACATCACGGAGAAAAAAGTGTAGTATTTCCAACAATATTCCACTTATATTCAATCATATTTCTGATTAATTCTCGGCTAACTATAAATATGAAATTTTCAACTATCTATACAATAGATTATCTGATTGAATTTCTGCATTTAAAAACACTTATAATGGATAGAACTGTACTTCTATGATTGATTTTTCGCGTTCAACTATAAATTCAATAGAATCAACTACAAACTGCTGATTGATCTTATGCAATCAACTATGATTATAATAGATTTAATTGTAATGGTATAATTAATTCAATTGCAAATATAATAGATTCAATTATATTTCTACGATTGATTGCACGTATTGAAGCTTATTCTATGATTGGAGGGGCTGAATATAATTATATTTATAATTGGATCAAGTTTTCGAAGCATTTAGATTCTACTGAAAATCTTTTTGATGATAGGTGTATTATTTATTTATTTTCATTTAAAAAGTTTATAAATTGAAAAACTGTATCTTATATGGCTGTTCCGTTTCTTCCTATCTCGGCGGAACCACTGAAGTTAGTCTTCATGGTAGATGGTTTCAGTCACATTTATTCGAACCTGCAAAAAAGATAGATAAATTTTACAAATATGAAATTTATGATTTTTTTAACTATAAGTTTTGGCTAAATGTGGTTTACAAGATTCCGAGAGACTTTTGCAATAAAATATTAGATCAAGGCATTCCGTCAAGCCATTTCTGAATCAATTTGAGATGATGAACCAAATAGTTGGCTTACCTTACACTTCCGGCGGCTTCTGTTTTTGATGGTACCAACTGACCTAGGCAGCTGCTGCATCATCGGTCAGCGACTATGGATTGCCACCTGTAGCGAGAACCTGACGTGCCTGGCATGGCGATTGTTAGCTGGCTTCGATTCTCACTTCACGATGAAGAATGAAGTCCACCTGCAAAACGAAAATGGTCTTAATTAATATCTTCCGGATCTTTGGCGTGAATATGTCAGCTTTTGACCATAGTTGATAAACCTGGTCGGCTTAATTTACCACTGAAGCCCCTGAACTTACTTTTATTGCCGCCTATCAAGGAATATTTAATATTCTTTGGCCGCCTATCCAATATGTCTGCCGACTGCTGACACGAAAAAGCGAAATCGAATTTTTCGGGTTTTTTTTTTGTTTTGGTTCTGTTTGCTCCAGTATGAATGGTTCAGTGAAAATGACTATATGCCCAAAGCTAAAACTACGTGCGCCAACTATATGAATGATGAAATCAAAATTCCAATATATTTATACAATCATCATTATTATTGAATATCTAAAACCATTCATACTATTGCAGTAGAATCTATCATATTTACAGTTGAATTAATAATACCATTACAATTGAATCTATTATAATCATAGTTGATTGCGTAAGATCAATTAGCAGTTTGTAGTTGAAACTATTATATTAATAGTTTAATGCCAAAACTCAATCATACAGTTGTAGTTTAATCTATCATATTTATCAATTACACCATTACTATTGAATTCATTAAATTTATAGTTGATTGCGTAAGGTCAATCAGAAGTATGAAGTAGAATCTATTATTTTTAAAGTTGAATGCGAAAAAAATCAACTACACCTTGATGATTAGTAGAACTAGCTGAAATAATTGAAACAACAGTCGTCTTTTTTCTCCGTGATTGCATACTTAAAGGCGCTATTTTTTATAATTAAGAGAAAATTAATTATTTTTTCTCTTTTCTTCAGACAATTGTTTGATAAATATTAGTTTTTGGATAAATATTAGTAATTTCGTAATCAGCAATCATAACGATCAATTCTGAAGAAGAATATGCCGTTTGGAAGGGGGATCAATTGTACCCAACTCTAGGGGAACAATTGTACCCATAATCAACATTTTAGAAAACTTTTTCTGAAAAAAGTTGTGAGTTTTCCATTGCTTTGAAAATATGGCCTTATGAAGTTCATTTTACGCTCGAACGATTGATACATTGGAACAAATATTTTTTCATAATTTTCCCATGTAAGGAACATTTTAAAGTGATGGAAAAAGATCTTCAAGTTACATTTTGTGAAATTTTTCAAACAAAGTTCAATTGCTCAAACAATTATTTTGTTAAAAAAATTTAAACTACAAGCATTGTTATTTTGCTCATTTTGGCACATTTTTCTAGAACATTTGATCTTTGTAAGACATTCCAGTTTCGAGATATAGCTTAGGAATCAAGTATCCCCAGGGATCAAGTATCCTCATTCTCCCCTATAGCTTGACGAGTTCTGTTGATGTCCGTGAATTTGTGTGAGGATTTTTAAAGCTTTAAGTAACGTTTTTGCGAAACTGGGCTGCACAATTAAAATGATTTTAGTCTCAAAAGAATAGATTTTTTTCTACACAACCTTTTGAAAAACGAAAAAAAAAACAAAATAGTTGAAACAATTTCCTTTACCAAATACATATCATACTCATTATGGCATTAAAAAAAAGTAGCTAGTGGCGCCTCGAAGCAGCAGCACCAGCAATCATTTGATTATAATTGAAGGTATCAAAATAAAAAATTAAAATTAATTGTTTCGGGAATCGAATCAAATACCCTCAGAACCCATGTCACAAGCGCTATATAATAAGCCATCAGCACACTTGACAGTGAGCTGTCAAGTGCCGTGGTCTGCTCCGTGGTCTGGGCAGTTTCTCAGTTTGCTGGTGCAAATACGGCAGAAGTGTTATATCTTACCTACACCTCTAGCTTTTCAATGCAGTTATGTCATCTATCTTCTTATTCAATGTTTATCAACTTTGATTTCCTTTTTTTCCGGAAATGGCATAAAACAAGTATAGTAAGGTTGCCAGAATGCCCGGTTTTATCCGGGTTTGCCCGGATATTTAATACAAAATTTGGTGCCTGTGCGTCCCGGCCCGGATTTCATTGAAAAATGTTCGGATTTTACCTGGATTTATTCTCTTTATTTGGCAAATCAAACTAAAAAAAAAGCACATTGTGTTGAAAAAATGTTTTATTTATGCGTCCAAATCGAAATATTCGAACAAGTTTCATAAAAATGGACGGTTTTTTAGAAGCCTAAAACACGATTTGAAATCTGTCGATGAGTTTTAATGAAAATTGTTGAAACTTACGGTTTCCTCCGGCGTCAGCAGATTTCTGCTGCACCGAACCAAAACATTGTTTGTTTTGGGTCCTCTTGCTATGTTCAATCCGCAATCGAGAACAATAGATCAATGATTGCTGATGACAGTTGATGTAATAAACGATACAAATTTTTAAATCATCATATGGTTAGGCGAGAATACTCAAATTGGGTTTGTGGTAACACAACAGTGTCGCCAGATATTCTGGGTAAGAGTATTAAAGTACTCATTGAGAAATGAGTACTTTACCGGTTAGGGAATATGATAAGTGGAGAGTGTGGCAATCATTAATGTGTATTGTGTAGTTATGTAATGACTAGACTGACGAAACATGAATAAAGATAACTCAATTCCACCACTGAAACCTGCGTTTTCCACAAAAATTTTGTTTTCAATTTTTTTCTTGATTTTTGTTAGCAATTTCTGGGTTTTGACATAGTTTGGTCGTCGATTTTAAAATCATATGCTTGGATTTTGCTTTGTTTTTATATAAAACTGCCCGCATTTGTCCGGCCCGGAAACGTACTGAAAAATGCTAAGAATCTACAATCAAGTCCCGTTTACTACGAAACTCGGACAGAGTTAGCTAAGTATCATTTTCTTTTATTTTTGTTTATTTATTATTTTATATCGTTATTGGCAGACATTTAAACTAAAAAAAAGCACAAGATTTCTATTTCATTGAACAGAAGTTTTTTCTTTCGTTCTTTTTAAAAATGGATAGGTTATATAAGTAAGTTTGCAATAAAAAATTCGCGACCGAAAGTGGTATACATGAGATGAAAAACGCCCAAAAAAAAGCATAATCTTTGCATGCAGTTTTATTCCAATACGGGTTTTGTGCGTTCAAAACTAGGAAGATGTCAAAGTTTATTATCCTGGCATCTTAATATTATATATTTCTGATTTTGTTTTTTCGCATCACAGTATCCCATCACAATGACTTAAAAGAGTCCATATAACAAGGAATATGAGAAAATAAAATATCGGATGTTTTTTGAATAAAACTTGAAGACAAAATTGTTAGAAAAAGTATATTTTGATTTTTGAATCTAAATTTCGGGCGCTCAAAAAAAAAAATGAAGATATTTTTGCACTATTTATATCCCGGAATTTCATTTTTTAATTCATTTTTGACAAATTATCTAAGGCATATTCAAATTTAAAAATGTATGCTTGACAAGTTGGTTTTGTAGTTGTTATAAATTATTTAAAAGGAAAAGCACATTCACTAGCAAGAAAGAAATACTAATGTAGGAGCTTGCAATTGATGAATATAAGTTAGATTTTTTTTTCAAATACACTTAATTTATTTGAATTGTAACATATGGGTAGATGTTTTGTCTTAAGGAAAATAAAAGAATTGGATGCTCAGAATCAGATCACACTAGTTAAAAGAACAAAATTATTTACTAGGACGCAGAGGTGACCTCGGTCCTAAAGCATAAATTATTTCTTTCATCCCTTTCTCTCTTTTTCAAACTATCAATGGCCTGTGTCGGCAAGCGCCCGCAAATAACGACCGCTTGGAGCCGCCACTAGTTCCCTCTCAGTGGAGAGAGGGAATCAGTTGAAAGAGAGAAAATTTCATCCTTTTTGTTATGATCTTGATTTTCCAATTTGATTTTACACGCTAAACTTGGAACACTTTATAAATTGATTTTTTTTTTTGTTGCAAGGTCAAGAAATGAAACTCAAAATTCAGTTTGAGGAAGATAAAACATTAAAATCTAATTACGAAATATAAATTTTCACGCATTTTCTTATCTGTATTAAAAAGAAAGTTTGATTTTTTTTTAGGAATTCAAAAAAAGAACTTTTCAACATTCGTTTTTGCAAATGTGGTAAAATTCGAATAAATTCTGTCGCTGTTAATACGATTTACATCGTGTATGGCACTGTTTGAATGATCGCGCAAACGGTTTGAGTACATAAAAAAATCTGAATCCTTAAAAGCACTGAAAATGAAAACCCCTAATATTACATGACACAGAACACGATTTTCTTATGTAAAATTCCGTCATTTATGATGCTTCTTGTCATTTTCATTTTTACAGGCTGCTTTCAAATCAATTGTTAAGATTCAAAACAAAAATTGAGACCTATCCGTAATTATTATTGATATTTTTTTTTTTAAATTTCAGGTAAACAAAATTAAGCCAGTATTCGACATGCATTTATTTAAACGAATGTAATATTGAAATAAAGTGTTTACTGTTATTCAAGTTCTATATCGAACGCGAAGCACAATGAATTAATCTGTAACCAGAGCGTGATTAGAATCGGAAACTAGATTCAGAATGAGAACGCTGGTTTCCACTTTGGAAAAGTGCATTTCGAAGCTCCAAGACTTCTTCCTTTTCCCGAACGTGCCTCAATTATATCATTTTTTTTTCTTCTTTTCCAGTTCATGTTTTACTAACCCTTATGGCTCGCTTATTAAACTCGGCTTGTTATTATTATTAATCAATCTTCAGGGTGAATTCCTGCAAAAGAAAATTAAGAAAAAAGATATATTTTCTAACCCTGATTGATTAGTACAGGACCTGGTTATTTTACCTAGTGTTATCATTTACAACCAGATCGTATGAGTTCCGTTAAATTTTTTCCGTGTGATTCTGAAATGAACAAGATGAGTTATGATAAGAACAAGATAATGAAAGTTGATGACTATTTAAGTGAGGTTAATAAAGCATTCATTTAAAAGTTCTCGTTTATAATAGTTATTACAACCTTCTTTGATTGGGTTCATTTTTAACTTGGTATGTATTAAATTGTATTAATTTTATTATTCTATTATCAATTATTATAACATTCACATTTCTTATTTCATGAACAAAATCCTGCCTTTTTTAAATAAAACTATAACACTTATTTAATTAAAGCTTTCGTTATTCGAATTCTAAATAATCGATCTAAAATTTGCTAAATGTTTTGATTTTGAATGTTTATTCTGAGCTGTAGACGTAATTCTGATACAAAATTGTGATTTTTATTTAAATGCAATGAAATAAGTTTTACTAATAAGCATTTACAATCATTTATATTATTATGGAAAAATAAGAGAAATTTTTATAGAAATCATATCAGTTTCATCACTATGTTCAAGTAAACTTACCTTGAATTTGCCAGAAACGGGATACTTCGGCTTCCCTTTTATACAGTGACTGGAGCCACTCAGGGATTCGCTGGGGTTTTTTTTTTTCATAATTAGACCGATTGTTTTTTTTACGACCCTTAGCGTCCATCTCGTAGTACTAGCATATAACTCAAACTCCTGCGAAAATCAAAAATGGAGAGAAACATACAAAGCCACTGAAAAGGCATAGATATTACACTTACGTTTGGAACTTTTCTTTTGGACAATAATTTCCACAGGCACAGCTATCCGCCCTCCGAGGCTGCCGTGAGGATCGTGTTTGATGAAAAGCCAGTAGGTTTGTAAACAAGGGTGAAGTTTTTTTTTCTCATCCAGCACGGGTCTAATATGCATCGTCCCGGGCGACGATTTTGTTTGTTTATGAAGTTTGCCCCAATCTTTTCGATACAATTCGCAATTTTGGATTGCTTGGATAAATCGAAGATGAACAATTAAAACACAATCTAAAAAACCGACTATAACACGAAACCAAATTTAACTCAACAAGTTAAGTTATCTTTAGGCAGCTATATAAATAGCGATAACGATGGAAAATAATTGCATAATTTTGTTTTGTTTGTTTAAGGAAATATCAGTTGTTTGGTTTGAAATCGATTCTTATAACCTAATATTTACATGGCAATTTTATTTGGATTCCATTTAATATTTTTATCACTCAAAAGGAATCCGTGTCATGTAATATTAATAAAATTTCAATTTCAGTAATGTTTAGAGTTTTTATGCCTGTAAATTTACATAAAAAACGCATTCTGTTTCGGGTAATATTGTTGTCTTCTATTTTAAGTGCTGTTGAGGATTCTGCAGTTATTTTGCTGTGTTGAATATACTGTCTGAAGCACTTCGAATGTCTAGCAGCTTCTCGTGTATGTTGGACTGGAAGCTACAAACTTATGCACTAACACGTCTACGATACTGTTCACGGACAGCAGTATCCAATTCAAGGAGACTCTTTCTTACTGAAAAAGGACTGAACAATTCTCCATTTTCACGATATAATATTTTTGTGATGATAAAATCACGTCGAATAGTTTAATAATTTCATTTATGCAGCATTGTGCCTCCGATTCTGACATAATTAAATCATTGATATTATTGTTAGCCGATTTGCCAAACAAAATAATATGATTAATAATTACTACAAGTCGCGAATGCCATAAAGATGGTAAAACGACTATAATCGAAACAAAAAAAATTATTACTGGACACCAAAGTCAGCATCGGGAGCGTGTATAGTGAAATCTTTGTGTGGGGGTTATAATGTTTATTTATAATGCAAAAATTTCAAAGCGTGAATAAAATTAGGAATAAAGCAAAACGAAAAACGTGTTGGAAGCATGGATGCCAAAGCAAACTTTTTAAAATTCTTTTGTAATATTTAAAATATCATTTTACAAATTTATTATTTTGAAACTTATTAAGTTTAAAGTAGCCTGTCAGTTACAATGAACTATTTAGGTTAAGAATTAATTATGTAAACCTGCCAGTAGACCAATATTGGTTGCTCTAATTCCAACTCTCTCATTTTGTTCGTGGGCCATTGAGACATGTCTTCAGTATATCCAAACAAAATGGTACCTGCAACTAGTTTCTGTGATCCATATAGAACGCCGTTTCCTAGTATAAAGCTCTATACAAAAAACATTATCACGCCAGCACAAAATTTTTCTCCGGAAGTCAGACTTCCGAACTTTCTTCCGACAAATAAAAGTGTATGGATTATCGGAATTTCCGTTTTCCTGCCAGTTACTAAGCGACGTTTCTAAACATTTGATTTAATAAGAAGAAGATAGTACGTATGTTTAGATTTCCAAAATTATTGTCCAGAAAACTAAGTTTTTTCGAACATACACATATATAACAATTACAAAATATATTTGAATTTTTTGTCTGTTCTTTAATTGAATTCTTAGCTAGCCTGAAGAGAAAATATTTTTTATGCGTCGTAAACTTCAAACTGTTAGTCAAAGGGTTCCCTTTTAAATATTTTGTGTACAAAACTAAAGCAAATAAAATTGTTTATAACTGACTCAAGCTTAATCACCATCAAATTCCTTCAATAGAGAATACTCTATTTACAAACGCCATGACGATTTGCTGAAAACAGTAGGAATTCACCAAAAAAGGCAAATCCTACATTTGCATGTAAATGTGTCAAATTGAGAAAATTTTACAAAAACGAAACATATATTCCAACTTCATCCCCTCATACTTACCCAAAGTTAGGAAAAATATCACCGGTACATAAAACTTCATAAATGAAATGCCTTAAAAAAATTGTAAAAAATAATATTCCAATTGGCAGCCCTGCTGGTCCTAGAATAGAAAACCAAAACAAAAAAAAATACTCTCTCACCGACAGTTTTTCGCGATTTTAACGACTTTCACCACCTCGTTCGATACCAGCACCGGGTGCAAACGATCCGGAAAATTTGTGGGAACCTTTGGAAGTTTCAAAAAAGTGTGCCAGTTACGCCAAAAAATTTTAAAAAAGGTAACTCTCAATTTTTTCATACAAATTTTTGTCCAAAGGAACCATTTTGATAAGTGCCATCTCTTGATAGGAAATCTAACTAGTGATCAAAAAAACTCACCCCATTGACTACTAGAACGTGGCCGGCGCCGTTATTGATGATTAAGGAGAGAGTATCAATTTTGTGCATTGTGAATGTGCTGTCAGTCCCAGACACCATTCATTTGACTTTTGAACAAAATTTGTGGCCTCGATCAATCACGGAGTAGCAACCTTTGGCGATGTGGAATTCGTTCTACTGAGCCATGCCTGCGATCATGGGATTTGAAATGCATTTGATTCAATACAATTGTGCTACCAATAAAAAGTTTTTATGTTTACTGAGGAAATTTATCGGAATTGTTCAATATTAATTTATTACTAAAAAATATAATAAAGCTTTTCGGGTTCAATGATTAGAGGTGGATGTGAGTAGTCAATCAAGCTAAGCTCAAACTGCCCGGATTCGTCCGGTCCGGAAACGTGCTGAAAAAATTTTGGTAACCTTAACTTTTAGTATAAAGGCTATGATCATTTAGAATCCGGGCAGTGACAAACGGTTGTATTTCAAAATCCATTCGTTTGATCGAAAAACTTTTTATGATGGAACATAAGGTAGTAGGTACTATGATAATCCACGGAAAAATATTGAAAATATTATTTATCGATGATTATAAGAAATACTCTTTATATTTAAAGCTTTTATTTATCTTTGCACACTTTTTCAGTCATGTACCACAGCTATAATTTTTACCACAAAAGCGGAATCCTTTTAAAATCATGATAGTTAACACCAATTCAGCTAGAAAATCCTTTTTGTAATCTGATAGGAATCATGAGCAGGAAACTCGTGAAACACTCTTTGCCACCGGAAACGGATTTCCTGTAGTCTAGCTTCTGTGTGATTTTGAAACTTTCTATCCTTATTTTTGAACAAAACGGTTCGTATTACTCGATTTTTTCTGTTTTGACCTGTTTTTGAGATTATATACCTACTTGAAATCAATACAAGTACTGATAGTTCTACAGTTATTCACGCGTTTGTTGAAACACAGAACATTTAGTTAATAAAAAAAGTCATCAGTCGGTTGAACTCTTATGAGTGTCGAACAGAGGACAATTGTGGCCTGTGAAATTGTCCAGTCTAGATCCGTATCAGTCATAATTTACTGCAGCCAAGTTTTTGTTACCGTTGAGTTTCATAGACTGTGGCAGAGAATTGCTGCAAAGCGTCGGTGTTGGCAGATGCACCTCTGGTTTCTTCTTTATACCTACTAACGCTTACTAGAGCTGTCAGAGTTGACGAAGAAGCACTTGGTCAATGGTCCACCTGCATAAAAGCGGCGCTGCCGCTGCTTCTCGAAACGGGCAAAAAAGTGAACGATGTACGCGCGAATCTCCGGACAAAACGGTTCGTCGCTTATTCTGTCAACACGGACTCCACGGCTAGCATAAGTAATCGGGGACAATAATCCAAAACGAATTAGCTAATTGCATTCTTCTGCACGGGCGATAGTGTCTTTCATGGTTCTTTTTCCATCCGACCCCGGTCAGGTTGAGCGGCGCTTTTTGCATCGGATTAGCGTCGCTTCAGGCTCCGTTTTTTCGCGTCTATTCTAGATGAGAACAAAAAGTGAATAGATAGGATATCTCACTCACTTCACTGTTCTGATAACGCCTCTGGCAGTGGTGGTTGATTCTAATTTTTTATCAACACAGTCTTAAGATGCACGTTTGTTGAAATTGACCACATAAAAAAGAATAATTAACATTTCAATTCAAGTTCAATCTTCAATCCTGGAATCGATTATGAATGGCACTCAACTACACGCGCCATACTTTACGAAATGTAGAACCGTGAAAGTGTCATCACTTCGTGTTAACATTATGTTGAATTATGAGATAAATATAAGATGGATATTGGGTATAAGTATTTTATAAGTAACTCACAGATATGTAGGGGAGAATGAGGATACTTGATCCCTGGGGATACTTGATTCCTTAGCTATATCTGGAAACTGGAATGTCTTACAAAGAACAAATGTTCTAGAAAAATGTGCCAAAATGAGCAAAATAACAATGCTTATAGTTTAAAATTTTTTAACAAAATAATTGTTTGAGTAATTGAACTTTGTTTAAAAAATTTCACCAAATGTAACTTGAAGATCTTTTTTCATCACTTCAAAATGTTCCTTACATGGGAAAATTATGAAAAAACTATTTGTTCCTATGTATCAATCGTTCGAGCGTAAAATGAACTTCATAATGCCATATTTTCAAAATAATGGAAAACTCTCAACTTTTTTCAGAAAAAGTTTTCTAAAATGTTGATTATGGGCACAATTGATCCCCTAGAGTTGGGTACAATTGATCCCCCTTCCAAACGGCATATTCTTCTTCTGAATTGATCGTTATGATTGCTGATTACGAAATTACTAATATTTATCCAAAATCTTATATTTATCAAACAATTGTCTGAAGAAAAGAACAAAAATAATTAATTTTCTCTTAATTATAAAAAATAGCGCCTTTAAGTATGCAATATCATTAACGTTGAGAAAAAGTTATAAAATTTTCTTCTTATGTCAGCTATAAATTGTGCAATGAGAACAAACATGACCAAAATAGTCAATTAACATTCTATCTTGCGGTTTTGTTTGATTTTTATACAAGGATTAGGGCTTCCTGAATAAAAGATCAAGTTTCCTTCAATAGGGGATCAAGTCTCCCCTAACTTCAGAAAAATCGCAATTTTTTTACTCCCACGAAAATGCTTCTCGTTCATCAACGGGTTCAAGTATCGTTCTAATTTTTGGAGCATAGAAACTTGAAATTACGAGCTGTCAGAAAATGTCAGAGACGGCGAGTTGCTAAATTTTTCCAAAAAGATATGGTGAAGATAAGAAAAGGGGATCAAGTATCCCCACTCTCCCCTACTCTGATGAACATAAGTATTAAACATTTTTAGTGTTTTGTTGAAATTTTCTTTATCTTTTTTTCCTTTTTACTTTTGTTCTTGACCTTGAAATATTACAAATATTTAATAATTTATTGTTTAATAATTTAATAATTTTTATAACTTAAATAACTGTAAATAATCAAAATATTAAAATATACACAATTTTTAATTAAAAAATCCAAAACATCAACGAAAATAACAATTTTTTCTTGAAATTTAACAGAAGTGAAATAAACGTCGTTAGAGATTTTTAGAGGGATCGACGGTATGATTTAACCCTCATCCGCATTAGAGTGTCAATTTGACTCTATTGCAAGTTTGAATGCTTGTAACTTTTTTCAGAAGCTTCAAAAAACAAAAATTTCTTCGGGGACCCTAAATGATTTCAATAGTTCTTGAATATTGCATCTTTACTTTTTTTTTTATGGACGAACCCTGGAAGCCTGACCAAAAAAAACTCCCCTTTCCGAATAAGAGTGTCAATTTGACACTCCAAAAGTAATATCTATCTAAGTCGTTTAAATTATAATTAATTTCATATAAAGCTGGTATCAATAGAAACCTTGTAATGTCAGTAAAATATGTTTAGGACATTATATATACCTAAAGCTACTATAGTTTTCTCGTGACTCAGCTTGAAAGAAAAACAAATCCGAAAAAACATGCAAACTACAGGAAAACTGCTGTAGTTTATATATTACACGTCTGAAAAATATCTGCTTTATGCATATGAAAGCTGAAGTAAATGTCTACATCATGAAGCCAAGTAATATATTTTTTTAATTTTTTTTAATGAAAGAGTCACAAAAAGTTAGAAAAAGTGGTCTGAAAAACCTACTTTTCATTCGATTGCTAGTAAAAACTGCATCATTATTTCGTGCATTTTACTCTGCTCTCTGCCTAAATCACCTCCCATCGTTGGACTCGAAGAGCAAACAAACACGTTCTGCTGGATGCGTTCTGCTTGTGGTTCTAGAAATTCAAGAATGATTTTACGTTTATAATTTTCATAATTTTGTGAAAGCACTGAAAATCCGGGTGGTGCAACCGAACGCTGAACTAAAAAAAGAGATAAAATTTCAAAATGTAAAAAAATCGCATAAAGTAGTCAACTTTGAAAAATTGTAGTAAACTCATTTTTCGTTGTATCTTAAATTTAAATTTCATTTCCTTTTTTTTTAAATTTTTACTACCCCTCAAAAAGTCTTTACAAGCAATCGTATAAAAAGTAAGTTTTTCAGACCACTTTTTTGAACTGTTTGTGACGCTTTCATTAAAAAAAATTGTAAAAAATATTTCTTGACT
This sequence comes from Uranotaenia lowii, assembly GCF_029784155.1. Taxonomy (NCBI): domain Eukaryota; kingdom Metazoa; phylum Arthropoda; class Insecta; order Diptera; family Culicidae; genus Uranotaenia; species Uranotaenia lowii. Next base: position 124,502,765 of record NC_073691.1, read on the forward strand.
TCATTATGTAGACCATAACTTAAGCTGTCATATGCATAAAATAGATGTTTTTTGAGTATGTAATGCATGAGCTGCAATAATTTTTCTGAGGCAGGTTTTTTCGGATTTTTTTTACTCAACACCCCATTCGTACACCCTGAAAGTATGCGTAAGAGTACCAGTTTTGCTCTCAATGCATGCAAACCTTGCCAGTGATCGCCTAATTATCGCAGAGAGAACAACAAGATTGTTTTCTCACTTGAATTCCGCTCGGGAGAACAAATTTGCAAACATGGCGGGCTTTATATCATAACTTTTTCCGGAGTTTCTTTTGTTGATTTTGTTCGGTGGTGTTTAAAAAAAATCGTTAGTTGCAGCTGCTGCAGCTAGTTTTCCCCTCGCTCTCTTGACCAACATATACAACGAAAGCATGATGTGTGAGTGTAAGAGAGAGAGAGGGGGTGGGGGGGCTCGGTCGGAAATAATTGAACAACAGTTGCCAATTTGGCAATGCCAAATAATCATAATCATGAAAAAGTTTGTGCTTTAAACCTACGGCTGTACCTCAAATAGTGTTTTGCTACTTCGAGTCAGAGGAGTTAGGAGGTTTCAGGACACCGCGATGTAAATAACTGGATTTTTCAGCTTTCAGGACACCAATAAATTGTTGGAATTAAAATGCAGCCTTCCTTAAATTGCAAATAAAGCCGATATACAGGTACTGAAGACGCCTAAAATTATGCAAGTGTAGCGAACAGAACCTTTGCTGGCTTGCAGTTGATATCAAAACCACCATTCAAATAGCATCAAAACCAAAGATTTTAATCCGTTAAATTATGTTATTACTATTTTGTCTCATTTTTTCGTCATTAAACTATAATTCAGTTACATTTTACTATTTTTTAAAATCAGGACAAATCAGGACATTTTACAAATCTCTTTTTAAAAATCAGAATAGCTCTTTTATTGTTGACAGCGTTTTTAGGATTTAGGATTTAGGATTAAGATAGTCCCTCAAAAATCAGGACAAATCCTCGAAAATCAACACACCTGGTACCTCTGCTTCGTGCATTCACGCGTCTAAAATGAATAAACGTGGACTGAAGATGCCTGAAATGGCATGCTTGGAATGAGAATTCACCAGTAAACGCATACTTTTCTAAATTATTTTAAAAATGCTTTGTTGTTGATACCCTTTGGTCACGATTCAAGAAAATATCTAATTTTGAACAATTTTGTACTGATGCAAACATAACCAAAAAATTGCTCCGTGTCCAAATATAGTTGGACGTACATTGCTGTACGTTTCAACTATAATAGAGTCGAAGATGAATCTTTTTCCAAAAATGATGGATACCTAATTATAAATTCAATATTACTTATTTGTGCTCACAGCACAGCAGGTTGATCTTCCCAATTAAATCGTTTCGAAAATTAAACAAATGTGTTAAAGCGACAAATACCTACCTAAGACCTGGGTACAGCGATTGGGTAGAATTGTTACAAAATTTTCAAACAAAACTGAAAGTCAACCGTTGCAAATATTATCTGCAAAGATTAGCGGTAGTCTCATTTGGAGCCTCCGCAAATGAACGAATGCGACTACACAGGTGGGATTCCAACATATGCCTAATAAACGCAAACGATCGTCATCGTCTGTTGGTGGCATGGCATGAGGTGTAAATTCTGACTCAAACTATTTAGTACAGTCGGTGACGGTCCAAATGAAGGTAAGTGTTGCGTCTTTTGAACTGATAAATCATCGGCCGAGGCAACTTTTTGCTACTAAGTATGTTTTCTGTAATATGTAGAAAATCAAAAACACGAACAGATGCAGATGCGACCATCGATCATGTGTGTTGTTACATGAATCATAATCACCCAACTGAGCATCGACCTCATGCACAGCAGGTCAAAGAGGAGTCATCCCGTCTTAGAGAAGAGTTGTGAGGAAGAACCGTACAGTTTATCGATTTACGGTTCTCTCAAATTGTCAAATTGAAGCATGAAGAAAGCCTGAAGGCTAAGTTTGAAACTTGTCAAGGGCAGAAAACAATTTTGGATATGAAAATTTCACATCATGGATTTGCCGATGGGCTGTTTATGTACGTTTAAAAAATAGAAAATGATTGCTTACAGTTGGATGTCCTAAACAAACAAAATCCTTATGGCCCGTGGGCCTTCGGCTCAATTCAAATGTATGTACCGTAAAACGGGGTAACATTGATCACCGGGGTAAATTTGACCAACAATATACTTTTACACATTATCATCAATAACTCAGTCTATTGTTTGAATTTTTGAAAACTGTTTTCTACGTTTGAAAGCCTATTAATTGAGTATCAAATAGACAAAATTTGATTTGTATTGGAATTTTTTTTTCTGTTAGTAAAAAATCTAATTTCAAAATCCTAAAATATCTAATTTTCCAAGGCTCGCAAACAAACAGCTCTTCTGATGATACCAAAAAGCATTTAGAAGCAAAAGGGTTGTTTAATGTGAAAGAACAACTTTTTTTCTTTGTATATGAACAGTTATAGTGCTATTTTTATAGTCATTCAATGACAAATTTTTGATTTTTAAAAAATAAGGACATTTTCCAAGAGTAAGCCCGTATTGGACAAATGGATAGGAACCCTATCAAATCGTTAACTTTAAAAAAAAAAAAATGAAAATGGAAATAGTGGGAGGGCCAAGGGGAATTTGTGAAGGTAAAATTTCATTTGTATTTTGAAGTTCAAACTTTTTAGCAATTATAATTATTTTTGCCCCTAAATGTAGGCAGCATCATAGTTCTTTTTTTGATTATAAATATTTTTAAAATAAAACGATAAAAATCAAGATTAAATTGATAAACTAGCATTTGTAAACATTATAAAGGTGTTTTGTATCCTTTATGATCAAGAAAACTCATTAAAACTGTCAGAATAGAGACAGATCAATGTCACCCCAAAGCATCAAATTCTGAACAGAGACGAATTTTAAAGCAAATTGAAAGAGGTCTAATAAATTTCTGCATCCATGTTTTACGTTCATAGGAGTCCAGTACTGGTTTTAAAAATATAAAACAAGCCACATTCTTCTTAACAGAAAAAATAATCGAAATATTATGAAAAAAGTGATCAATATTACCCCGGATTACGGTGGATGACGTCCAATTATACATTACCAACATCGGAGGATCTGTTAATTCTCTAGTCCAGTTAATGAACCAAGATATGGTGAGAATAGCATCGGATAAACGGACTTCTTATTAATCAAAGTAAAAGTAAAGCTATGCTGATGCCGAAACAATGTATTGACAACTACACAGTGACGGAAAATCTGCAAATGGACGGAATAACAATTTCATGGGTCGATCGAGTCAACAATCTAGGTTATGTATTCCAGAATGACATGCAATGGAATGGTATGATCGCTCAGCAATGTGGGAAAATCTATGGTTGCTTGCGAACGCTTTACTCTACAACACACCTTGCACCAACAACCACCAAACTGAAACTATTCAAGGCTCTGATTCTTCCACATGTCTTGTTTGCCGATGTACTCCTCCTCAGACCAAGTGCTGTTGCCATGAACCGTCTGCGAGTTGCATTAAACTCTTGCGTACGATATATCTATGGTTTGACCCGTTACGACTCAGTTAGTCATCTACACAATAATCTAATAGGATGCTCTCTTCAGCAGCTCTATGCTTTTCGATCCTGTGTGTTTCTTCATAAAATAATGGTCACTCGTTATCCACTGACATTGTTTGAGAAGGTTTCCCAGCTACAAGCTCGCCGGATGCGAAATCTAGTCGCACAACAGTCTTCGGCAACTCCTTTTTCGTCAGGGGAGTGGTAAATTGGAACAGATTACCTGCTGATATGAAGCGTCTAAGATCAGAAGCAATTTTTAAGAGGGAATGCTTAATTTTTTGGAATAATCATTAGAATTTGTGTAAAGCACATAGTAATTAAGAAGTAATAGTGATAAAAACTCATCGAAACACCGAATGTAGTATTTTTAAAAGGTGTAAACCTTACGCTACTGGAATGAATAAACAAACAAACAAACAAGCAAACAAACAAACAAACAAACAAACAACTGGGCTCTGAACAGTACATTATTGAGCTGAACACCTTAATGTAAAAATGTAATATAAATGAAATGATGAATTGGTACAAATAACAACATATTTAAACCTCGACAAAGACGAAATTCATGCTGATCGGTTAAGTGATAAGGATTCGCGTAGAGTATAAAAAAAACAAACAAACAAACCAACAAAATCCTCATCTTTAGATATCCGCAAGACCATTTTTGGAAATTGTTCATCGTATTCCAAAACCATAAAGGAGACACAGCATGAGCTCTGTAGATTCTGTAGAATTTTCTCAAGACGTCTCACGAAATGTTTGTCTTTTTAACATAAAATCTTTGTTCTTCAAGAACAAAGAAAATTCAACTTGCTCACGGATGTGGTTCAACAGCCGTGATAAATTGTCTGTCCTTTCAAATCCCACACGTTCTAATGCTTTGATCTCAACGACCATCGATCAGTACCTTTGTGTGAACAACAGATAACATCTGCAAGGAATGATTTTGACGATGATCGCTGTTCCAAAACGGCTCAGCTTCAGTTCAGCCCGACCAAACAACACAAGCAAGTGTCAAGGTTAATTATTTATTAATGAGTTCAAAGCATTGATTGTACACTACAGCCTCTACGAGAAGAGTTTGTCGCATCGTGTATCAGTTGGTACATGTTACGCTTTTTTTTTGTTCCTCGGTTATGCCATCTCAAAGCCGAACCACGAGACGAGGAAGCTGCGGTTTCAATTGAAGATTATTATGATGTACCTACGTAGTTTTATGGACTGTGCTGCTCTCCCACACACGTAGTAAATCTTTGGCGATAAGCGCACGGTTGAGCGGAACTTCTGAACCAGGCCAGGTGCGCTTCGATTCAGATATATGGTACCTACTAAGAATAGACGACGGCATCCTGTCGTAAGACGTGAATGCGTGATGCGCAAAGCATTAATTCTTCCAACAAGCGAGCCTGCCAGGCAGTGAAGTTTTACTCCTCAAGTTTCAAGGGCCGTTCTTCACATGGAGTAGTGATATCAGCCAGTCACAATCAAGAAGAAGGAGAAGATTCCCTTTAAATCGGCAACTCTGCGCGATTATTAACATTGAGCAATCACTCATTCATATCCAAAAGAGATTGTCAATTCGCACTGTGTTTAAAATGATGGGTTTGAGCTTAGTACATGGCTTAGCCCCTTCTCGGGAATCAATTTTCCGGTGGAATAATGGGCCTTATTATTTATTAATTAGAAAAAGACTTTAATGGTAGCTTGCATTAGTTTCAGATTGTGTTTGCTTAGCTATAGAAACGCTATTGTTTTGTTACAATTATATACCGTAAACTGGGGGAACTTTGATCACTTTTTCCATTCATTTTTGAGTAATTTGGAAGGGGTTGCTTTTTTGTAATATCCTAAAGATTTAAAACACTTACTGAGGTGAGGAGTATTAATCATGATCTAGATTGCAATAATTTCAAATGACATTGGTGGTTATAATGTTTCGGGGTAACTTTGATCACTATGGTATTAACGTATCTCAACATCTTCAAATTTATTGTTTTGATGCCATTTAGCACAGAAGGCTCAAAACATTGATAATAGTAATTTGTTGTTTGGAATCAATTGAATTTTTCAACGTTTTCTATCAAAAACAAATATACTCAAAAGATTAACAGTGCTGCTGCACACATTTGGGGGCACACATTTTAAACATTTCTAAATATTTTTCGGCATTAAAACAAATGAAATTTTACCTTCAAGCAATTCCGTAAGTCCTCGCACTGTCCCCATGTTTCTTTTTTTCTTTAAACTTATCCATTTGATAGGGTTTTAGCCATTTTTACTATACGGGGTTTCTCATGGAAAATCGCCGTTTTTTTTAATATTCAAAAATTATCACCAAATGGCCATAAAAATAACACTTTAACTAAACCTAAACAAAGAAACAAGTTGAGTTTTCAAATAAAACAACCCATTTGCTCCTAAATGCTTAAATTTGATCAGGTGAGATGTTTATTTGTGAGCCTTCGAAAAACCAGATATTTTTAGATTTTAAAATTACATTTTAAGTAATATCAAAAATCTTCGAATAAAAACCAAATTTTGCTTATTTGTAACTCAATTCATAGGCATTCAAACGTAGTAAACAGATTTAAGATATTTTAACTTTTTAATTAGTTAATGATGATTATCTGCAAAAATTTCATGTTGATCCAAATTACCCCGGTGATCAAAGTTCCCCCAGTTTACGGTACCTTGTGTAAAATTCAGATAGAATACCGTCATGTTGTCCAAATTAAAATATTAAAAAAACAAAAAATGAAGAAATGAAAAAAAAGTTGACACAAATACGAAACAGTATACAGTCCACGCTCGTCCATGGAGAGGGGGGTAGGGGTTTGGGTCAAGTCCACGTGGACATACTTACTTTCAAAATATTTTCTAAAGGTGAATAAATATTAACATGTTAAATCAAAATCTTAAGATGGAAAAGCTTTCCAGTTTAAGTTTACACAATTATTAGCTATTTGAAAGCAAGTGATAAATATGATAATTTAGAATTTTAATTTTTTTTATATCAGGAAATTCCTATTCGGTTTTTTTCAAAATCAGAAATTTCCATAACAAAAAGCCAAAAGGTGTTGTTTTTTGCTAACTGTCAAATTATAAGTATTTAAAAAAAAACTTTTTCAAAACTGTCCACGTGGACATCCGGGGAGGGGGGTAGGGGTTTGCCAAGTATCCACGTTTGTTCACGGAGGGGGAGGAGGGGGTCAAAAGTCTCATTTTTCTGTCCACGTGGTATCTGAACGGCCCCTAATAGAGTAAGGTGGGGTAAAAGTACGAGTCGGGTAAAAGTACGTTTTAGGATTATCACAAACCGAGAACAGTAAAATTCAAAACTCTGACGTGGATTGATAGTGATTTGAACTGCCAACAACCAGCTATAATTTTTTTTCGTAGAAGTTGGAAATACCCCGAAAAATGAGGTAAAGTAGCTTTTTCGCTTGAATGATGTAATGTTTCAAAAAACGGCAAACGTGTTTATGTAATCAAAAGTCTGGCTTTCAATGAAAGTTTCAATGTGTCTTTTTAGTTGTTTTTAATCACTATCAAATGCCGAAGAAAGAATTGAATTACTATTTCTCTATTCATCACAATAAACTGTGAATCATAAGAAACCTTGAAGGGGCAAAAGTACGAACTGCAAATGGGGCAAAAGTACGAAGGGTCTTCTGAAGTAAATCTGAACGGAAAATTTTAACTTCTTTTTTAAATGCTCTGGAAACATCAGTGCATATTTTTGTTTCTTAAAGACTTGCTTGCGCGAAAAATTGCTCAAATACGATGAGAACTGGATTTCGAAAACCTGCTGAATATGGACAATTAGTGGAGAACCCCAAATTCACACAGGTTTTTTGCCCATGTATAGGATTTGTATCAGAAGCGAACAAAGAGGCTGCTGCTGTAAGCAGAGATCAACACAAAATAATTTTCCTGATGACTTCATGCAGAATTGTGGAATTTTTAATGGTCGTACTTTTACCCCACATCATTCGAACTTTTGCCCCAGAGGTGGGGTAAGAGTACGTTTCGAAAGCAGTTAAACATTTTCACTACTGCTTTCAAATGCCTCTACCGATTATCTTCGTAATTTTGTAGAAGAGAGATAAAAGTCTAAAGTATCAAATGCTGTTCTTGTTTTTTGGAAAACAACCGGCAAAATTTTCTAAAAATAGGATAGCACTAAGGTCGTACTTTTACCCCACCATAAACTATGTGTTATGTGTCGTGATTTTAGGAATCTCAATTCAGAGATTAACTTAGACACGTCTGTCGCTCACAAGAATAGATCAATGACTGACTTTGTTTTGTTTGTTTGCCTAGTGATGCCAAAAAAGCAAACGTTGCCATAGAAATTTATTTCATTTTATTTATCTTCATTGGTGCCGATTACAACTATTACCGTCAACTGGGGCAACTTGCAACACTTTTCAACTTCAATGGCTTTTAAAATCTTGATGCCCACAGATAATCATACCTCTTGTACATCAAAAGTTTTAAGGTTGATGGGACACCAAATTGGCGTAGTCAGAAAAATTATTGGATTTAACAGTTATTTTTAAATTTCCAAAAACATGCGATTTTCACCCTACTCAGAAAATGGGGTAAGTTGCAACAAACTCTGTTATTAATGAAAAATCAAATGAAAACGTTTGAAAATTTATAGTTTGTTATACATTCGTGATGTCATAACGTATAAAACATCAATTGCAGTAATTTTTGGTATTGTTAGGATTAAATTTTACATTTTTTTCTGTCAAAAATGTTTTTATGGAAAAAGACTAAATTTGCTGCATACCTTTAAGGGTAAAACATACTACGATATATTCTACTAGCTTAAATCATGAAAAAAAATCTTAGGATGGATGAAATTTTAATGTTAACAAACGCATAATGCAAAACAATCATATCCCAGCATATGGAAACGAGATCTGTGAGGTTTAGTTCTGATTTGCATTTTGTGCATTTTGAATTATAAAAATATTTATTTAAAAAAATTTGGTCATTGTCCGAAAAAATATTTTTAGACCAACAGTGTTGGTTTAGGATAATGAAAGCAATATAATGTTTGTAGGAAATATCATTTAGTTAATCCGTCATACCGAGTAAAATTTTTTACGGCATCGAAAAAAGTAAAAGTTGCTCGAATTTTCAAGTTTTTAATGAGAATCAAAAGCTTCTAAAAACTCCTTCACGATGTTAAAAACTATGCCATCATCAATTTGTTGTCATTTAATGATAACTTTATTACAGTATATTGAAATGAAAATGGAATGAGTGTTGTAGTAAACAAATGTTGCATCTAACCCTGCTTTTGCATGATGCCCTGTTTGACGGTATTTTATTTCAATTTTAATTAAATTTGATTTATTTTCTGCATATCCTTCACCTCATCCCTACATTCCTTCTCACCTCTATTTTCAATTAAAACTTTGTACGCGTCGACTTTTGTTTTTTTTTGCTCTAGAACCAAATTTTTTTTACCAAATATCCCTCATTATTACTCCATAATCCATATCTTTATTCTCCATACCACAAATTTGATTAAATTTCAACTTATCCTTCATCTCATCTCTTTATTCCTTCTCAGCTCTATTCTCAATGGAATAATTAATTTACAGACTTTAGTTTTTCTTAAATACAAAATTTTATATCCCAAATATCATTCATCTCAATTTTACATTCCATTCTCTGCAGAAGCTTTTCAAATCTTGTTTCTTTTTATTTTCTGCATATTCTTCATCCCATAAGAAATTATTCTTCTCAGAAGCCTTCCCAATTTGTGCCTTTCCTGTCGCTCTGCTTCGCTCTGCTTTTGCAAAAAAAACGTTCTTAGCATCAACTTGCTCAAACTGTGCTTTTCTTGTCACTCTGTCTCTGCTTAATTCGAATAATTCGAAAGTATTCTTAGGAATGATTCGAGAGTATTCTTAGGAACAGCCTACACAACCAGAAGGCTTATTCAAAACAAACAATCAACAGCAGTAACCTTGAAAATCTAAATAAAAATTAAAAAAAAAAATCAGAAGCAGCAGCCTTAAAAACCTGCGCTTCTTACCCAATTCCGTTTTTTTTTCACCGGAATGCCAAATCGCAGAAGGTAATCAACAACAGCAGCCTTAAAGATCTTCACTTCCTTAGCCGATTCCGTATTTTCCCACCGGATGGCCAAATCATAACAAACAATCAATAACAGACACGAATGCCATGTAAATGGTAAAATGTCTTCAATAAAAATAATAATAATAATAACAAACAATCATCCGCACAGTCCTGAAAATCTGCGCTTCCAAAGCCATTCCGTCTTTTTCCACCAGAAAGCCAAATCATAACAAACATAACAGAACAGAATCCAGCTGAAGGCTAAATCAAAACATTCAGCAGCAGCAGCCTTAAATATCTACGCTACGGACTTATTCTACGAACCACACCATTGTCGTGATTTTAGGAATCTCAATTCAGAGATTCACTTAGACACGTCTGTCGCTCACAAAAATAGATCAATGACTGACTTTGTTTTATTTGTTTGCCTAGTGTTGCCAAAACAGCAAACGTTGCCATAGAAATTTATTTCATTTTATTTGTCTTCAGTGTTGCCGATTACAACTATTATTTTATTTTAATTTTAATTTAATTTGATTTATTTTCTTCATATCCTACATCTCATCCCCACACATATGTGTATATCTTGGAAAACTAATTCTGGTTCAATGAAATTTAAAGATACATGAATAACAACAGCCCAACATCTTGATTGGTTTCCAACGAAATATTAAAAAAAATCTTTTTTTAACTTGTTCTTTGAATTCATTCCACATTGTTTGTATGCTCAAATGCATAAGAATACGCATTTGAAAAAAGAAAAAAATCTTAACCATTGAGCTTTTTTTATAAAATACCCTCCAGTGTTTCCACAATCAGAATATCTGAAGATAATGGATCGAATTATTCCAGATAATTCTATGATTTCAGATAATTTTACCCTCTCAGACTGCTGACAGGTTTGTAGATCATTTGGATTTGGAATATTTCTTTTATCGTGTATGAATAAAACCATACCTGAAAGATAGCCGTTCACGGTATCACTTTAGAAACACCCTACTGGCCAAGTGTAAGCTTCGAATATCAGTGAGCTGGAGTAGGTACGTGTGAGATTATGTTTGAAAAAACCAGCAGATCACCATCTTGCCCAGACCACCTTCTTCATTGAGACATGTAACTGGGTCACCTCGTGGAAATCGTACGTCTCCTTCATCCGCCAATATGCAACGAACAGTTGAATCCGAGCTCCATGTAGCAAACTAACTATTTGTTCCCAAAATTTGCACCAAGGTATCCACTAAATGGTAGCCCCTAGTGGGTAAGCAAGTCCATGATTTAATTCAGCAACGCCATGGGCAATTTTTGAAGTTCACCACCTCACCTCACCCATCGAAGAAGGCCTCGCTTCCTTGGGTGGGTTATTTTCGCTCAATTGTGGGCCTACTAAATAAACGGCTAGGGTCGATGATGTTTGCTTTTTTGTGGAGAAACGTGCACAGTTCACTCAAAAGGGAAGTCACGTAAAGTACACTACATCAGGGTAGTCGGACCGATTTTGGCTTTGTCATTCATGCAGCGACACAAAGCGAATTCTTTTTACCGACATAACATTTAGAGGTAATTTTTTAATATGATAAAAAGCTCATGCTGCCAATCTCTATTGCTAAACTAGTGCGCCGGGTTAGGCTATCTTCAGGCCAGTCCATCGTAAAGTGTTAAAACTCCGTGGAGTTGCAAAATGCAGATGAGTATTTTAATTTTTGCCTCTGTCTAAAATACGACTCAATCGTCAAGCAAGAGTTGGCAACAGAACACGTGTTTTGGGTCATGTTTATGGCTAATATACGATGACGGCAAGAGGTTCTTTGCATTGTCGACCGAAAGAAGATGGGCGTTGCATTAGCTCATAAAAATAATGGGTCTGTCTTGGGTATGCCGAGGAGTTAATAAAAATTTCCCTGGGCAGAGAATTCGAATAAGCAGAAAAAGAAGAAGAAGAAGAAGGTACAACTAAGTATGGTTAGGCGAGGAAAATGGCAGCGAAATTTTCGGCCAATCTGACTTTGTTCTGCCTCCCTCGGAATGAATCGTGGACAGCATTGCACACTTAATTAATATGAACTTTCGACTTTTGATGACCAGCTAATATTCTTAAACTTTGAACCTTGTAAAGATTTGCAACTTTTAATAGCTTCAGGCCGCTGAAAATGTACTTTGCTTCAATGGTAGCAAATAATGATTTTGGTTCGAATAGGCAATACTTATATTAATTATCGAAAACGTTTGATTGCATACATTCAGGATCAATTTATTTGATGTATACATTAACACTCATCAGCTCTAGAATTTCTTTTGGAAGTTTAAAAATCTTTTGTTACCTCTAATGAGTTCTAGAGTGTTTCTCAACCGATTTTTGTAAGCATGGTGCAGACCCCGGTCGTTTTTGGCAACATTCGATTTTGGCAACATCCGATTTTGGCACATGTGCCAAAATCGAACGGTTTTTAGAAGCAACATGACCTTTTAGTTTTCGTTATAACAGGATCAATATAAATTAGACAAACACCATAAATACGTTTTTATGTTCTGAAATGGTGATGAAATGCAACAATAGAAACCAAAGACTTTAAAATTTTTATAAAGTACTTAAAAATAACAAAAAGATGAAAAATTCAAAAAGTTAAAAAAACAATTTCGAACAAAAGACTGAATATGGCAAAAAACAACTAAAAAATGATGAAGAATGACAAGAACAGCAAATATGACGAAAGCAAACAATCATTATAAACAAAACAAGAAAAGTACAAAATGCATAAAAAATATGATAAAATATTAAAATTACTACAAATGGTCTGAAATTGACTAAAACCAACTTTTTTGATAATAATAATAGTTATTTTGTAAAAATAACTGAAAAACAAGATGAGAAAAAAAACTGTTCGATTCTGGCAAAATCGAATATTTTGGCAACACAAAATGTACGAGCGTATTGTCAAAATCGAATGGGGTCTGTATTATAAATGCAATAATATAAATTCATGCAAATATATGTATGTTCATTCATATTAAAATGTTAACATATGATGACACTTGAGTTTTTTTTTACATTTCAGTCTTATCAAAAAATTTGTAATGATTGATCAAAGCACTGAGTAAGAATTTAAAATCAATTGAAGCAAAGCCATTACCCTTTAAAGCTGATATACCACCATGTTATTGAAATTTAGAATTGAAATCTGTCAAAAACTGCATTTTCAAAGGTTCAAAATTTGTCACATTTAATTTGCGATTAAAACTAAAACAATATTTTTTTTTTCAAATAAATGCATTTTAGCTGCTTTTTAACTTATGCGGATATTAAAAATAAACGGAATAGTTTATATGATTTTTCATGAATATTTTTATTCTACAATTCAATCAAGAATTTACATCCTAACTTAAATCTTGACTCTTAAATTAAATTTGCATTGTTAAAGAAAAGAAACTAGAATCTTAAATCTGAAATTAAACTCTACAATCTGAATCAGAAATTTGAAGATCAATTCTGAATCGGAAATCTAAATCCTAAGCATAAATGCTGAAATTAGAATTCTAAATTCGGAAATTTCAATTTGAAAAACTGGAATTTAAAATCTGAATCTGAATTCTGTTGTAATCTGCGATTTTTAGTTAAAATTTTAAATTAAAATCGATTTAAAATTAAAATCTGATTTTTTTCATCCTCAAATTAAAAAAAAACTAGAACCTGAAATGTGAAATCTGGAAACTGAAACCATTACCCGAAAATTGAACCTGAAATCTACTTTTAAAATAATATAACTTCGGAAGGCAAAATTTAAACTTTAATTTAAACTTATAATTCTGAATCTTGTTTTTTAAGCTTTTCTGATATTACCCAAAAATAAAAATTTAAAAAAAGATTTCGTTCTCGAAATTTAATTCCAATGTTTGCGAAGAAAATTTGTGTACAGAAATAGGAGTTTTTAACATTTAATTTTGTAATTTGAAACTGAAATCTTATTTTGGCTGGTACGAACCCAATTTGAAAGAGTTTAAAACTGATATTTGAATCTCAAATGAAAAAACGGATAAAAACACTGTAATTTAAAGATTGAATTTGAAATTGAATTCTGAAAATTGAGTATGAAATCATCAATCAAAAAGTAAATAGTTCTACGTGGCTTCTTTTTCTTATAAGGGGAACTTGGTAGAAAATGCGCAGAGCCGACAAGATGCGCCATCATCATTGTTTCACTAAACAAACATATTCAACATTTCTGAAAATGCCCACTGCAGTATTGTGTATTCTTCTAAGTTTTTTATACTATGTTTATCTGCACTTTTTCAACTTTTTTCGTAAGGAATTACGACACTTAAAAGCATTAAAAAATCACCTGTCATCTGTTCTAATGATGAACCTTGGTCTTTATATTTTTCATCAGAAAGAACCATTTCCTAGACAAGTTTTCACCAGAATGAACCATTTCCCAGAAAATTGTTCGCTATAATTACCATTTCCCAGAATATTGCATATATTTATCCAAACTGGAATAAAAAAAAAGATTTTTCTTCCACAGTATTAGGTTTTATTCAATATTATTCTTTTGCGGCAAAGCCGCATCCAACAGTAATGAAGGAATATCAGATATTCCAACGATGATGAAGATCAATGCCTTTCCCTGAAGAAAAGATGAGCTTACGCCATTCTGGAGAGCTTAGCAGCAGCCCCTCGGATTCAGTCAGTTGAAATATCATTGGATTGACAGTATATTTTCATTATTTTCACGATTTCCTTCATTTCGCTATGCTTCACAACACACGACTATTTGTAATTGCTTAGCAGAAACTATAAATCATAATTCTGGGAAACGATTTATTGTGGAGAAAAATTTTCTGGAACATTCTGAAAAATTTCTGGTGCATTCTGGGACCCAAATCTGGGGAATGGTTCATTCTGGAGTTTGATTTCGGATATTTGTCATTTCATTCTGGGTAAATGTTTTCGGACTTTTGGGATACAATCGAAGTACAATACAATTGGGCTTAGTTAGGGGTGTCAAATTGACATTCCTAGCATTTTTTAAGTTAATAAGAATCTGGGACGGATGACAGGCAATTTTCGTTAAATGAGTTACCAAGAAATGGTTGATTAGCTAATGGATTCGTAATTTATCAGAATGAATAAATAAAATAGATTCATATTCTGCTTCCTGTACTCAAAAGATTCCTTAACATCACATAGAATACACTGAATCCGTCCATACTAAGATTGTCAGATTGCCCGGTTTTATCCGGGTTTGCCCGGATATTTGATACTAAATTTTAGAACAGTCCGGCACGGCCCATGATCATGAAAGGTTTTATGGAAGCCTAAAATACGGTTTAGAATATATCGATGAGTTTTGATGATGATTTTTTTTCTTGATGTTTTTTTTTAGGAATTTCTAAGTTTAGAAAAAAAAAATAGATCAGGATAATGCCCGGATTTATGGTCGTCAATTTGAAATCGTATGCCCGGATTTGCCATGTTTTTTAATAAAAATTGCCCGGTTTGTCCGGCCCGGATATGTGCTGAAAAAATTCTGGCAACCTCAGTCTATACTTACTAAGGTTGCCAGATTTTTTTTTTCAGCACGTATCCGGGCCCTATCCTGGTTAATTTGGTCAAAATCCAAATACCAGGAATAACTAACACAAATCAAGAATAAAACTTGAAAACAATTTTTTTCCGCGTAACTTATCAGCAGATTTAAATCGCATTTTAGACCTTCAAAATACCTTTCAAGATTATTTTTACAAAACTTGCTTGAAAAATTTCGTTTTGATGCATAAATTAAAATTTTACAACAATTTTGTTTTGTTTGTTTTGGAGAATACAGTGAATTATGTACGGGCGAAATCCGGGCTATTTCCAAAGAAAATCCAGGTAACTGGGCCGGAGCGGACTTTTGTCAAATTTTGTATTGAATGTCCGGGCAAACCGGGATAAAACTGGGCAATCTTGCAACCTTAGTCTATAGGGGAGAGTGGGGATACTTGATCCCCTTTTCTTATTTTCACCATATCTTTTTGGAAAAATTAAGCAACTCGCCGTCTTTGACATTTTCTGACTGCTTGTAACTTCAAGTTTCTATGCTCCAAAAATCAGAACGATACTTGAACCCGTTGATGAACTAGAAGCATTTTCGTGGGAGTAAAAAAATTGCGATTTTTCTGAAGTTAGGGGAGACTTGATCCCTTATTGAAGGAGACTTGATATTTTATTCAGAAAGCATTAATCCTTGTATAAAAATCAAACAAAACCCCAAGATAGAATGTTAATTGACTATTTTGGTCATGTTTGTTCTCATTTCACAATTTATAGCAGACATCAGAAGAAAATTCTATAACTTTGTCTCAACGCTAATAACATTGCATACTTAAAGGCGCTATTTTTTATAATTAAGAGAAAATTAATTATTTTTGCTCTATTCTTCAGACAATTGTTTGATAAATATTAGTTTTTGGATAAATATGAGTAATTTCGTAATCAGCAATCATAACGATCAATTCAGAAGAAGAATATGCCGTTTGGAAGGGGGATCAATTGTACCCAACTCTAGGGGATCAATTATACCCATAATCAACATTTTAGAAAACTTTTTCTGAAAAAAGTTGAGAGTTTTCCATTGCTTTGAAAATATGGCATTATGAAGTTCATTTTATGCTCGAACGATTGATTTATTGGAACAAATATTTTTTTCATAATTTTCCCATGTAAGGAACATTTTAAAGTGATGAAAAAAGATCTTCAAGTTACATTTTGTGAAATTTTTCAAACAAAGTTAAATCACTCGAACAATTATTTTGTTAAAAAATTTTAAACTACAAGCATTGCTATTTTGCTCATTTTGGCACATTTTTCTAGAGGATTTGATCTTTGTAAGACATTCCAGTTTCGAGATATAGCTAAGGAATCAAGTATCCCCAGGGATCAAGTATCCTCATTCTCCCCTACCTAGTAGATCACTGGATTTTCTCGTAAATTGGTTGCATCAATTACTCAGCACGGAAACAAATATATAGATTTATCAGTTATTTTACGCGTCTACATGAACTTAAATATGGTTGTTTGGTTCTGACCCGAAAATACGATCAAGCCAACAATCAGATGATACTTTGCCACGAGAGGATAAATGGCTGATTTAGCAATCGCACCGATGCTAAGAATCCAACAGGAATTTTCATTCAATTTAATCATTCGTATGGTTGGTATGAGCCGTTTCAAATAAAGAATTCTTTAAAAAAAAACGTATGGCTGTTTCTACTGTAAATGCTGCTCCCCGTGAACGTGGGACATCGTAGATTCAAATATCAATTAAATTAATCTGTGATCTGGAAGAGCCAACCATACAAATTTTGATAACAACCTGTAGAGTGTAGAGTTTTTTTATCCGTGAGTGTATGAGGAGAAAAGGCGGACAAAAATATTAAGAAAAGTTCAAAATTTTTAAGCTGTAGGAGGTAGCATACTCGATATAATTTTTTGATCTTTTGCATCTCTGTTTACAAGTATAAACAGAGTTGCAAAAGATCAAAAATAATACTTTCTAAACAAAAAATTAAATTTGAAAAAAGTTTTGTTAGAAATACTGAAAAACAGCTATGTTATATATCGTTATAAACGTTCTAAATAAGGCTTAATTAAACAGAATTTCCTCCAACTTATGCTTTTCTTTAAATTTTCTATTAAAATTGACAGCTAGCCTATCTATATACCTACCTGCATAGATTTAATTACCTTATGCTTTGTCTACATTAACCCTCTAACCCCTCCCAACCCCGCCTTTAGACTAGAGTATCCATTTCCCGGCCATTGTAGCGTTTCCGGGAATCGGGAAGTCTGACGTTCCCTTTCCCGGGAATTCCCGGGATCCCGGGAAAATTTGAAAATTAACATTTCAATATGAATATCTTAACCTTCTACTGCGTACGATTATCAATACGGTATTTTTAAATTAAGATAGTAGGGTAAGTGAGCCCTATTTTGGCATGGTCCTTTTCTTGGCATGCCAACATGTCTTTTCATGTTTTTCAGGTCCAAATTGAGCTAAAAAAAAATTGAATATGTTTTCATTGCGAAGAAAATAATCTGTTTCAAATCTGTGCATATCGAAATTTTCGATTATTTGTACTTTATTAAAGTAGTTAATTTTTTTTCGATCTGCACCCGAGGCAATTATGTTGAAAATCACCGAATGAAAATCAGATGAACTCACCTTTCTAGTTCAAAAGCGGACATTCATTTGAAAAATTTGCAATAAATACTCATGCCTCCAGTTTAACTCGGCAAAAAATCTTAAAATACTAGAAAGACAAACGAATGAATATTTATTTAGGTTTTGAATAAAAATTTAAAACTAATTTCGTTCCTTTTCTTGGCATGCAACTTCAATCGAAATACAACACCAGTGTTGGAAGCTGGAAAAAAATACATGTTCATTTAAGAGGTATTTTTGGGCTGATGTTTTCCCTAAAAATTCATTTTAAACTACGCACAAATGTTTTAATACTACACAGCAAGAAAAAATCGTGTAAATTTAGATCGAAAACGATGCACGAAAACGGAACATCGATTTTGATATAAAATTCTACCACGGTGTATTTTTCTCAACAATGTAATTTTTGAGGCGTGTAAATTTAGATCGAAAACAATGCACGAAAACGGATGACATAAACCGTCGTGTAAAAATACACAATGATGTAAATTTCAAAACATATTACCGTTAATATTACAAATCTTTATTAAATACTCAGATTTTGGGTGCTGTTTATGAATAAATACGCCACATGTGTCATTTTATTTAACATATATTTCCGAAACACTGCAAACTCAAAAAACACCCACCATCACTGGCAGCTGGAATTGTGGTTGCGTCCGATGATCCCCAGCAGGGCGATGTTTTGCCGATCAGCGTCAGGCAGCATTCTTGAATAATTCCGGAACAGCATAGTAATCGGAATCCCCTAAACATTAGAAACATTCAACATTGATTCGGCTTTTGATATAAAACTGCAATTCCTGCAATCGAAAGAGAATTTGAAGTTCCATTTTTTCATTTCGTCTATAACTGTAACCTACCAATTTTTAATTCAATTCTGAAAGAATTTGGTTAGGTTTTAATACAAAATTAACAGCGGAAGCGAATTTTTTTTCTTTTCGCACAATAAACCACCATCTCGAATAAAAACAAAACAACTTATGCCGCGAAAAAAAGGAAAACAATGGATCTGTCGTGTTTTACATGGTTTTCGATGTAATTTTATATTGAGATATATTTTTTAGATCAGGGCGTGTAAACATACATCATACAAAATTAAATTTATACCAACGATTCAAAAATAGATCAAAAAGAATGTAAAATTACATCAGTTTTGAATTACACTGGTCAAAAAGTAGATCACTCGTATTTTAGATTGCGTATACTTTTAGAAATTTTTTGCTGTGTAATTGGGTTGTATGATAAGACCGTTTCTATCAACTTAAGCTTCGAAATAAATTGAAGAACATAAGTGATTCGACAAACTAAAAGTCATATCCAAGCATTGAAAATGTAAAAATCGCTATTTGGGAACCATGAATCGAAGGTACATTGGTATGCATGCGAACAGTATTTGCATTGCAGTCTGCCGAGCACGTGGTCTCCTACAGAACACAGTGGTTCGAAATAAAAAAAAAAACTAAGTGAAATTAACCAACTCGCAAGACTTAAGATGTTTTTCTTATCTAAAAACAGTTAGATCGATGGAAATTTATGACTTTAGTATATAAAATACATAATCTATTGAGTTTTGGAATCGTTTTCTATTGCTTGGGAACCATATACTCAGATTGAATTTTTTGGATTTTTGTTCTAATTTTTTTTTTGGAAACAGAAGCTGGAAGTTCAGGAAAATATCGTTTTCTTCCCAATTTTTCCTTAAATATTAGATGTGAGTCGAATTAAAAAAATGTTTAAGCAAGGTTTACATTCTAACATCTATTTGGCGTGTCAAACCACTGCGCAACGCCCCGGGCATTCGAGATGGCTCTTGCTAGAAGCTCATAATCTCAGCTAACAAATTCAAAAGGGCGAAATTTCAAAATACCATTCAAGGAATTTTTCAATTTCTTACTTTATGAAGCAAAACTCTACAATATGAAGATAGGTGTTTGGTAGTGAAATAAACCCTATGTGTCGCAATCGCAAGTCGCCTAGAGTATTTTACTATCAACTTATGGTCTATAAAACTCAAAAGGAATAATTTACACAATGATTTATAAATGACAACACATCATGATACACAGAACCATAGAAATGTCGTAAATGAATCTGTCGTTAGGCTTAGCATTCCTGAATTTGTCCAGTTATCATTCTAATAAGGAAATTCTCCATAAAAAAACTGAGAAAATCTAAGCAATTTTTCCAATATTTGGAAAAATCTAATCGATGAGTAAAGTTCAAAATAAGATATTTCAATTCAGCGTTACAATACCACTTTCACAACAACCACGTTCAAGTCGTTTTTTTTAATTATTCGTTTATTTGACACGACTCAAACCTTTCAGTATTACTCCCGTTTAAGTCGTATTTGATTTTTATTTTGATGAAATTGTCTCAAAAAACTTCGCAAGAATGATGAACTGTGAAATCTGTTTGAAAAATTTCGAGGAATGTGAATCAATCGGGGCCAGATACCGATATTTTACATCAATATCCTGGCAGCTGGACCACACCAACTATTTTTTAAACTCTACGTTGAAAACCTGGGCTAGTCTACATAGATAAGCCCATGCCATCTCAAATACTTTTCCTAGATTGATTGGCTTTATTCAGATTTTATCAGTCCTTCATGAGTTACTAACTGTATACATATTGGAGAAATTTTTTGAAGTGTTCAGTTTAGAAAATTTGCTTACAAAATATGTTAGTTTACTAATCTAAGTTTATATTTCATCAAAGGGATTTAATGTTCATAAAAAAGAGAAAGTTCAACCCACTCGCGAACATAATTCGTTTCTGAATCGGTTCCCCTGATGAAGGTTTGGTTGTCATTCATAAACCAATGATTCTTGTTCATACACAAATATTGTGAAACAACCTGAGGTGTTTATAATCATCACTTTGTTTAAATGAGTAAAAAGTTTAAAGTTTTAAAAATTAAAAAAAGAATTGCGGAATTTCTGGACTTCCGACTTTTTGAAATAAAAAATTATTTTGTGCTTCCCTTCCAACCAAATTTCATCAATGTTTTCAAAAGCCTTTTTGTTGTATGAGTGGCGCCCGGTGTTCCATCGTCGCATAGAACTTTACGCTCAGTTGACGTCATTCTGTCAGTGGCCTTATATTCAGAATAGCCAACGATTCTGTTAACTGTCAATTGAGCATTGTTGGTAAAGATCTATTGCACATTGCTGGTGGCCAAGAATCGGATCATCGAAACGGCAAACAATTGGTACGGCGGCCAAGTAATTGGAGCACCGCAGTGAGTACTTTGCATGCATTTTGCTCACATTAATGAAAGTTCCATAAAGAAAACATATTTTTGTTGAACTCTAAGCAAGTTAGCAAGTAAATTCTTCAAAGGATATTCTATGATGCACTCAACAGGAAGGTTGGAATGTTGAAAAAAAGGGTAAACCATGCCTTAGGTGCCAAGGTCGGGTACATTTACCCTACCTAGTATTGCAAAACATATAAACAAAGTGCAAGCAAACCAAAGACCCAAAAACAAAGTACTTTAACCGACAAATTGGCCTGAGTTGCAAAAATTTTAAATAATTGAGAAAGATTTCGCAATATTGATAGAAGTTAGTTAGCTAGACTTCAGGTTATACATCATATATCGTAAATTTTCAGATCCATTTGTTTTACAATATGTCATGTCATTGCTGATGATTTTGCTACTGTAAAAAGTATCCAAAACGGTAGTTCTAAATTATAAGTGTTGCAAAATAGAACACTCTGATTCCTTCCGTCGCGTTTCATTATTGGAATTGCTTAGTTTTAGTTCGTTTTTCTCTCTTACACTAAGTTTTCGATTGGAAAAACATTTTTTTCAATTAAATTCAATGTATTAACTAGATTTAAGAAACAAAAAATATTTAAGACTAGGCCATCAAAGTAGAATCACTGATCACACTGACATGACACTTAGAACAAAAATTTTACCATTTTCTGGCTAATTTTTTATGTCAAATTTCGTAGGTTCGCGATACTGACGGTAAATAGTGTCGGTATTGCGAACCTACAAAATTTTACCGAAAAATGTCCTTAAGAAAAAATTTACCTGATTACCCCGATTTTATCGTAGAAGTTGCCTATTTTTCTTAAGTTGGAATAAAGGGTGATACGGTCAAAATTTGGTCAAGGGAAAATGCGTGTAAATCGGTGAAATCGTTTATTTAAAAAATCAAATTAAATTTCTTTTTCAAGTATAATTAGTATAAAATTCAGGACAAATATTCAATTAGGCTTCCGCTATTCCAAATCCGAATTGCCGGGCCCTTACGCTTAACCCCTGCCATCAGATTTTGTACAGCCACCTTCTACGCCGCAGACAGCCAGTTTGCCTTGAACTGCTGTTCGTCCTTAGCAGTTTTTTGGTCTTCTTTAGGTTCCGCTTGACAATAGCCCAGTATTTTTCTATTTTGCGGAGCTCTGGCGTGTTGGGAGGGTTCTTGTCCTTGGGAACCACCTGCACGTTGTTGGCGGCGTACCACTCCATGGTCTTTTTACCGTAATGGCAAGATGCCAAATCCGGCCAAAACAGTACGGAACAACCGTGTTTCTTCAGGAAAGGCAGCAGACGTTCATTCAAACACTCTTTCACGTAAATTTCTTGGTTGACAGTCCCGGAAGCTATGACAATGCTGCTTTTAAGCCACAGTTACAGATGGCTGCTTGTAGTCGGCTTTGACGTAGGTTTCGTCGTCCATTACCACGCAGTCAAACTTCGTCAGCATCGTCGTGTACAGCCTCCGGGATCGCGCTTTGGCCGTCGTATTTAGTTTATCATTGCCTCTTGGAATCACTACCTTCTTCTAAATCGATAGTCCGGCTCGTTTTTTGCCTCGATGTACTGTTGTAGACGATACACCCAACTTATTTGCGGCATCTCGGAGAGAGAGGTTAGGGTTTCGCTTGAAACTACCGGCAACTCTCTTTGTCGTCTCAGCGGCTTCCGGTTTTCGATTTCCCCCCAATCCAGACTTCCTGGCTGTCGACAAACGTTCCCCAAACACTTTAATTACATTTGTAACGGTTGATTTGGCAACTTTTAGCGATTTTGCCAGCTTTGCGTGCGAGTAGCTCGGATTTTCGCGATGCGCGAGCAAAATTTTGATACGCTGCTCTTCTTCTTTGGACGGCATTTTGACAACTGAAGAGTGAAATCCAAAATCAAAATAGGAGCGACATTCTACACACACACTTTCAAAATGAGGGGTGTTCAGGTTTTTTAAATGCAAAATTGAAAGAAATACGTCAAGATGATATTGACCAAATTTTGACCGTATCACCCTTTAGCATATCTTCAAATCGATGGATGCGCACTCTTGAATCGATAATGCGTACTGTTTCAAAAATTATCCATTAAACGAAATTGAGTGTGTCCCGTAGTATGGTCAGTGGTAGAACGATCATTTTTCTTGCTCAATCTGTTTCATTTTTTCTAATTTAGATCGTGTAAATTTGTAGTAATTTAGCACATTTTTCTGGCTTCGGGAATTCCCGGGATTTTTTAAGCGTTTCCCGGGATCCGGGAATTCCCGAATTTTTCTATTTCCCGGGAATTCCCAACCGGAAAATCTTGGGTAGGACACTCAACTTTAAACTGGGTGTACTAAAACGGCGTATAGTAAACAAACAATCAAAAAGCAAGAGCTTAGAGAAGCCTTAAAACATGAGAAAACTGGACATTGATCTATTTTTCGGAAAATGATCAATTTGATTACCACAGAAAACCTTGGTCAAAGAGTTTTTCGATCTAAAAAACTTATTATCAGTAAGGTCGAAAAATTAATACCATTTGGGATTGATTTTTTGAGAATTTTTTTTTTTTCCTAAGTTAGGTAAGCGAGATGAAACATAAACTCCGTCTAAAGGCGGGGCTGGGAAAGTACGACAACAATTCTAAAAATATGAACAATACTTTTTATATATATCTTCATATAAGAAATATCTCAGTTATTTGTAGAACAATTTAAATAATATATAGCTATGGGTCAGTATTAAAATGTTTCAAAATTTAGGAAAAATTTACTGAAGTTTGTAAGAGCTACAACCGAAAAAGTACTGAAATTAATCTTAATTAATCACATCTATAAAGTTTTTCGCTAAACAAAAGAGGTTTGTGATCATAAAACTATGATTCTTTGAATTTTTCAGTGAACAAAATTGGGTTCTATAGGGTTAAATCGCCATAACTATAAATTCTCTTCTGCTAGCCCAACGTAATCGACGACAACCACATCATTAATTCACTTTGCTCACGTCTCGCCGCCGATGATAGTCAGCGACCCTTGTTGCTGTTGTTGTCGACCATCCGGGAACGACTGTCGGACAATTTACACAGTACAACTAAACAGTCAAACTAATTACTGTCTAACACTTCATAACATCTAGTAATAAAGCCGGTTTCTAAGTGTTCCTTTATTTGTTTTCGGTTGCTCAATTTATGTAGTCTATTATTTTGATTTGAAATGCAGAAAATTGTAACATAGTTTTTCCACTGTGCAGCGAGCTTCTCGATTTCCACATTCTTAGAGACCCAAAGCAAACTGCCAAGGGACAACCGTAATCGGTTACGATGACCAAGTGGCCAAATGCATGAAAGGTCATCCATCCTTCGGCTCTGGCTGAGGTTTTTCCTGTTGGGTAATGAATAATCGCTTTGATCTATAGATTTACGGTTAGCATAGTTACATTTCTCAATCATGCTTAACTGCTCCAGCCTGTCACTGATTTCCTTCTTTCTTTCTCGCTATTGCTCGCAAGCTTGCAAGGCAGTTACGAAAATCAGTTTGTCATCTCGCACAATGTTGCGTTAACTGTAGCAATTTACAGTTGACAGAGATTTAAAAGCTTTCTTCATTTTTGTTGCTGCGAACAAGCTTCTCTATAATTTCTTTGTGAAATTTCATAAAAACGATTTAAATTCTTATAAACAGAAGGAAAAGTCGAATCTGCATGTAACTTGCAATTTTTTATGATTAACATTTAATGTTTTATGGCAAACGAGACTGCGCAGGATGATAAAATTTCAGTTTTTTTCAAAGTTTCGTTACCAAGAGTGTATTTCGCGTGAATAGAGTTCCACCATAAAAAAAAAATTAAAATTCTAACTTTTTTATTTCAATAGATAGAGCTTTACTTGATACTACAAAGTTGTAGAATACGTGAAAATATGAAACTTTGTTGAATACATCAAAACTCTATCTCTTTCCAGAGCAGAGTAATAAAAGTTTTGCTTTGGAAGTTATTTAAAAGTTAGTATTTTAAACTTAACTATAGCTAGATGAGGATTTACATGAATAAGATGTTCTGAACATTTGTTGAAAAATTTAAATCACACGTTTTGCACAAAATTTCAACATTCTACGACGTTTCCTAGCCAACTTATTGCAACTTTAAGTTTTATATTTACTCAACTTCACGAGCGTTTATTGCAAAAACGTGCAAGTGGATTTTTAAAACAAATGAACCAAATTGAAGCTTGAACTAAGTGCAAAAAATGGGTGTTGGCGACATTTGTCTCCACGCGCTTATATTTGAACATGACAAGCACACGTTTGATGTGTTTTGCGTGTTTCCATACAAAAATTATTTTCGATTGCCTTCTGCCTTCGTTTTGCGTAGCCCGGAAATCAATTTTTCCATTTTTTGTATGGAAACACGTAAAACACATCAAATATATGCTTGTTGTGTTCAAATATATGCGCGTGGAGACAAATAACAACAACACCAACTTGTTGCACTTAATTCAAGCTTCAATGTGGTTCATTAGTTTTAAAAATCCACTTGCACGTTTTTGCAATAAACGCTCGTGAAGTTGAGTAAAAATAAACCTTAAGTTGCAATAAGTTGGCTTGGAAACGTCGTAGAATTTTATGCAAAACGTGTGATTTGAATTTCTCAACAAATGTTCAGAACATTCTATTCATGTAAATCCTCATCTAACTATAGTTAAGTTTAAAAAACTAACTTTTAAATAACTTCCAAAGCAAAACTTTTATTACTCTGCTCTGGAAAGAGATAGAGTTTTGATGTATTCAACAAAGTTTCATATTTTCACGTATTCTACAACTTTGTAGTATCCAGTAAAGCTCTATCTATGAAATAAAAAAGTTAGAATTTTCAATTTTTTTATAGTGGACTTTGACTAACTTTTGATACTTTCAAATTATGAAGCATGTTTTAAGAAGCAAATGTTCTGAAGACACTTAAGAGATAAGATGAAAGACAGAGGCGCTACGAAAAAAGTTCCACTTTTAGCCTTTTCGGACCACTGTGCAGTGAGCGAAAGTATTGAACTGCCTTTGCAAGAAACCGGTGTCCTTTTGGTCGTTGATGGAAAAGTATGAGGTCATCAGCATACGCAAGTTTAGGTTCATCAAGGACAGTGTGTACATCGTTAACACTAAACGTACCGGAGGCGGTCAAATGACGGTTTACACTATTTCGCTATAACTTTCTTGTTTCTCAACAGATTTCTTTAAAATTTATAGTTTTGAAAAGCTTATAACGTGACTCAAATATGTTTCTCAGACAGTTTTCAGCTACAATCCATTGTTTTTAAGTTATTTTAAGCCCAAGAAATTTTTTATGAAAAAACATGCTTCAGGAAAATTGCTATAAATCAGTTATTTAGTGCTCGAAAATAATTTCACTTAGTGCCTGAGAAAGCAGAAGTTAGAGGCTATATGTTGCACATACGGAAATTTTTATCAATTTTTTTTAAGATCGTGCCCACAAAAAACGTAAAAAAATTGTGTAAAACCCGTACTTTTCAATCAATCAACCGCCAAAGCTGTTCCTGTTACAGTAGAGAATATTTAAAAAGTAAATTGGAAAATGGACGTAATTTGTCACATTTCGGCATCTTTAGATTTTGTGAAATACGAAATTCATAATTTATGACGAATTTGCAAAGGTTGCTGTTTTTCGAATTTTTTATCAATTTGGATTTTCTGAGACAATTCCTACACCTAAGCTCAGCTTTGCACTGGATTTTGAGTATGTTATCGTAAGGTTTAGACGATAAAACTATATGCAAAAGAAAGCTAATTTCATACCGGTTCTAGTGGTGTAACTGCATTGGCGGTGCAATGCTTGGCAAAAATATGATAAATAAAACAGTGAACTAGTTTCTGAATTTTGAGAAGTCACCACAAATTCTTGCTTGGCAGACGTGCGCAGTGGGTGGTAATATCTCAAAGCTATTTTGCACACGAAGACGGGTGAAAGGAAACGAAAAAACAAACGAGCATTCGCTCAAATTTTCTGGTTTTACTTTCAGAAATGTATTTATTATATTTTTGTAAAGCATCGCACCGCCAATGTAGTTACGTCACTAGAACCAGTATGAAATTTTCTTTCTTTTGCATATATTTTTTTTGCCTAAACCTTACGATAACATACTCAAAATCCAGTGCAAAGCTGAATTTAGGTGTAGGAATTGTATCAAAAATCCGAATTGATGAAATGTTCGAAAAACAGCTACCTTTGAAAATTCGTCATAAATTATGTATTTTGTATTTCACAAAATCTAAAGATGTTAAAATGTGATAAATTACGTCCCCTTTCCAATTTACTTTTGAAATATTCTCAGGAACAGCTTTGGCGGTTGATTGATAGAAAAGTACGGGTTTTACACAATTTTTTTACGTTTTTTGTGGGCACGATCTTAAAAAAAATTGATAAAAATTTCCGTATGTGCAACATATAGCCTCTAACTTCTGCTTTCTCAGGCACTAAGTGAAATTTTTTTCGAGCACTAAATAACTGATTTATAGCAATTTTCCTGAAGCATGTTTTTTCATAAAAAATTTCTTGGACTTAAAATAACTTAAAAACAATGGATTGTAGCTGAAAACTGTCTGAGAAACATATTTGAGTCACGTTATAAGCTTTTCAAAACTGTAAATTTTAAAGAAATCGGTTGAGAAACAAGAAAGTTATAGCGAAAACAGTGTAAACCGTCATTTGACCGCTCGCAGTATGAATAGGTATATACAAAGTGTCGGTATGTTTAGTGTTAAAGTAGATGACAAAAATTGTCGGTCCCAAATGGCTTCCCTGAGGGACGCCTGAACAAGCGGAGAATTGTCTTGAGAAAAAATTTGAACTGATAACTTTTGTCCCGTTAAGTAGCTTCGAAAGCAGTCCAGTAAAGATCCACAGAATCCTAAGCGTTCGAGTTTAGCGATTGCAATATCGTGATTTACTTCATCGAAAGCAGCAAACAAATCAGTATAGATGGCGTCAGTTTGAGACTTCATGGCAAAGCTATCTCGCACGAATGATATGAAAGTCAGCAAATTTGTTGTCGCGGATCGTTTTGGCAAAAATCCGTGTTGATTGTTGGAAAAGTATTGCTTTGTGGACGAGAAAATCGGATCCAGAACAACTAATTCGAACAGTTTTGCTATCGAACAGAAAGCTGAAATGCCGCGGTAGTTGTTTATATCTTTTTTATCTCCTTCTTTGTGAACAGGGAACATGTAAGCTTCTTTCCAAAGCGAGGAAAAGATTGCGAAGCTCGAAAAATATGCCTAATGGGAATCAGTAAGTGTGGTATGAAACGTTTCAAGAAGATAGCTGGTATCCCATCCGGACCCGTAGATGATGAATTCTTAAGCTTAGCTGTCGGCTTTAGAATGGCTGCGTCATCGAATGTGATACCGTTTAAGGAATAATCTTGAGGTGAAAAATTTCTAACAGCCATGCCCAGTTGCTCTGAGGAAATGGACCCCGTTGTGAAAACGCTTGAAAATTTCTCAGCAAAAAGATTACATATTTCAGGATCGGTGTTTGCTGAGTAGCCGTTCAAGGACATTTGAGACGGAAGTCCGTATTCTTTCCGCTGATTTTTGACGTACTTCCAGAAAGATTTCGGGTTGGTTTTAAAATTGCGCTGTAGCCAGTGAAGATAGTTCTGGTAGCAACGGCTGCTGCTTTTCTGTACGCTGTGTTTAACTTGCGATATTCTTCTTTTGTGCAGAGCGATTTGTGCTTGCTGAAGAATCGAAGAGCACGGTTTTTAGCCGTCTTCAATTGTCGCAGTTGGTAAGTGACCCAGGGAGCTCGAGGGTTGGAAGGTAAGCTACGTTTCGGAACATGACGATCGATTATGTAGTTCAGTATGTTTGAAAAAGTCAAAACGGCAGCATTGGGATTAGAAAGGTCGAGCTCGTTCTCCCATTCGATGGAACCTAGGACGAAGGAGATAGCTTCGTAATCGACGTTTGTGAAGTCCTGGTAGAAGGAAGCAGTTTCCTCTAAGGGGGCGGTAATGTTAGCGACATCGAGTGAGACCACTAAAGCTGGATGATGAGGCACAACTTTGACGAGAGGAGCAGGAGCTAAATCAATTGTCGGATTCCTGAAGCCTTCGTTAACGAAACAGAGATCTAGCATACGGCCGTTTTCGTTTTCGAAGCTGTTGATCTGGCGAAGAGTCGCGGTGCTCAAAGAGTCCAGGAAGATGTTGGAAGTAGCCTGGGAACCAAAAGGCACGGTGGAAAGGGCACCATTTCAAGCCAGACATGTTGAAATCACCGATAACAAGAATGTCATCTTCGGGAGAGCAGATTGAGCTTACTTTGGAGAGGCAACGCGAGAAAGACTCAGCTACAACCAGGTCACTAGAGCGATCAGGAGGCACATACACTACGCATAAGTACAGTTTCCGGTCACCGAGATCAATGCGGGCCCGAAGAAGTTCCAAATCCTTCCAGGAACTGTCTTCTATCAGCTGAGCCGTGAATCTGGACTTTACGGCAAGTAAAACTCCACCTCCAGTTATTTTTTTGCTGTTCAGGGGGCTTCGATCGCAACGGAATACTACATAGTCTGACGTGGCAAGGAGATAGTCAATTAGACAGGAATTGACACCACCGACGTTCTGGTAGTAAACGTTGATAGGCTCAGATGTGGCGGGTTCAGAAAAAGAACGAAGATCCCTGGAAATGCAAATTCCATCACGCGGAGAAGAACAGTCGATAACAGCGTACTTGTTTGAAAGCGCAGGCTGGAGAACCCCTTCACCACAAACGAACTCATATTGTTTTATCATGAGGTGATGTAGAGTAAAAAAAGATAGCAAATCTTTTGTGTTTATGTTAAAAAAAATTTAATTTAGAACTAAAGAATTATCATATAATCAAATTTACCAGTCCTTTATTACTATAATGACTAAACTTTTCATTTTAATAATCTAATATTATGATTCCTCTACATACCTACATAATTCCAATACGACCAGCCCAAAAATCTGACTCATAACTATACCACCATCTGGAAACAACAACCAATTTTCTGGAAGATGCGACAAATGGCTTAGTTTTTTCTCTATATCGGTATAATCAATCAGAAATTGTAAAAAAAACGAAAATACGTCAAACAAAATTGTAAAACTGTCTCGATTTTCTGCCAAACATTTTTTTTAGATAACACCAAATTATGAAGTGTTTGCATTTTAAAATAATTTGGCGTGAAAATAAAAAGTTGCTTTTTCCACGATGTCTTTTGGTTCCTCTTAGGTGAGTTTTGAAATAATGAAAATCGAAACTTTGAAGGCTGCGAGGCACCCATAAATCAGGTTCAATTGAGCTGAACTTTTTAACAGGTTATTTTCAGGGTCAATTTACAAAATGTATAAGGTTCTTTTTCGAAATTCCATAATAATATATCTTCCAAACATTCATTGTCACCTGTACGGTGGTCCTACGTGTGAGGAATTCGACTTTAATCAATATCTGCGTAACACATAGATGGTCGTGGAGGAATCAGGGAGACTTGTTAAAAGACGGATGGTGAAAAGACGATTTTTGTAAGCTAATTTATTATTAATATCGATTCAATAAAGCAAGTCCGAATTGTATAAGAACAATCAATTATTTAATTAGACTTTACACCACCCTGATGTAGGTATATTATCTGCTGTTTTTGATTTGTAGTAAAGTCCCAAAACTGTGCGGAAGTAAATCAAAAATAAAAAATATGGAAATTGCGGAATCTAGAAATCAAAATGGATGTAACTCAATTTTTATTTCTGTTATAATTGCTTACACTATTGTTCACATGTCGTTGCTGGGAGAGAGAAAAAAATCGGTGCACCAGTAATCCACTGACACATTATTCAACACTGAGCAGCTGCGCTTGTTGAAGCTATATATACCTAATCGCATCGAAAGATCCGGCAGAAGCTTTCAAGCCGTTTGGGTTTTACCGTTTGTCTTGCAGTTTTCGCGACTGATTCCGACTTTTTTTTCATTCACCTCATTCATCGCTTCCCATCGACCAACTCTCGGTTCACACCCAAGCACAATTTCGGGTCAAATCTTTTTCCTGGCGGCTCTCCCATGCACAATTCAGAAACCGTCACTTTTTCCCTTTCGTTTTGCTTTCAATAATTTATTCAGATATTTTGCCATTGCCTTGGATCTGTTTTGTTTTTCTTCGCCGAAAAGGTGTTCTCATGAAAATCCGATGTGATATTGATTCAACAACTCATAATTTATTTAACTGCTAATCAGTGAGGCAAACTTTTGATGTATTCACTTCAATTTTTTTGAGAGAATAGAGCTACTAATGTGAAATATCGTGAAGGTGATAAAAAAAATTATTAGTGTAAATATTTTTCAAAACAGTCGATCATATAGAACTGACAAGCCTTGCAAAAAACTACTGTTCATTTTTCAAAGAAGATTTTAATGAGTGTTTTTGTGAAACAACCATCTTAAAAGATTTTCGAATTTTATGTGTATGTATAGGTTTAAATTACATAGCCAACGACATTTAGGTGAAGACTTAATGTTCGCTGCGCAGAACATTTTAATCGGATATAAAAACTATCGAGTAGCCTACAGGGGCGGTCCTAGAGCTGGCTCTTGGGGAGGGGGACTGATTTCCCAAACTTTCAAAAATCAGTCAATAACGTAAATATATCACGAAAAAAATATTGGTTCTTATTCTGAACAAAAGAAAATCAAGCAAGTATATTCAAGACATCAGAAACGGAATGCGCATTAAAAATTGGAATAAAGCAAGAATTTGAAGCTTCGGACATAACAATCCGTGCACAGAATAAGAATAGATCAAATATAACACCAAATTTGATAACAAATTAAACTCGAATTCTTACAAAAAAAATCGATCAGGTCAGAATCACTGATAATAATGTAAATACTCAACCATATTAATTTACATTTCTTTTCTTCAATTTCAATTGTAGTTTTGGTTGAAAAATTCCTCTGTGAAGTCATCCATTTGAAATACTATTCAATCACAATTTAAAATGTAAATTATCGATGAAGAAAATATATCAATTTTGAACTTCAGGGAATTTATTTGAAATTAGCAGATGATTAATTTAAAAATGAAAATAATTAATTCTATCAAGTTATCAAGTTATCAAAGATAAAATCCTTAATTAATATTCAAATTATACCAGTAATCATTATAAAAGGCAAGAAAAGTTAATTTTAGATTATGTTCGCAGTTATAACTTTATGTATTTAAAATACAACAACAAACCATCATAACTGAAAAGTAAAATTTGGGAAATGGAAGAGTTCTTGAATGATCAAACACGAAACTGTTCCCTTTTACTTATTTATTTATTTATTAATTTGTTTATTTGTTTATCCATGAGGAATGAATTTATGGCATGTGATTAAAATTCTTCTTATAAAATTCTACTCTCTCATTTTCAATATCCAAACATTTTAAACTTTCTTTTTGAAAAGAATTTTCATAATGTTGAATTGTTCTTAGTTAGGTTCTTTTAATTTCCATCGATAAGGTCGATAAATAAAATTAACAAACAAAATCACGGTGTTTAACTCTTCATAAATTTAAATATAATATGAAGATGAAAAAGATTAGTATTTAACAATTGAAAATGATTTTTCCTAATAAAAACGTCTTACCAAAATAATTCAAGAGATAGCATTTTGGTGTCTTTGTTTTAATGATTGATTTAGTAGATTTTGATGCGCTGAACTCGAATCTTCAACTAGATTTAGTTTATCACCTCTCGTTTGGGTGATATGGAGTTTATATGGAGTTTTGATAAGAATTAGTTTTGACTGAAATCAATCATTGATAACTGATGTACTTACAAGTTAACATGAAAAAAACTGGTTCTGAACTTGTTTATTATACATTATTCAATTAAGGAATACTATTTTCATGATGATGAATGATCTAAAAAAATCTACAGTGTTTAAAAATTCTGAAAGACAAGAATTTCTTACATCACTAAAGAAAGTTTAAAAAAAACAAAGATTTTACTTCATTTAAAAATTTTGCTGAAGTCTGAAAAACATATCTGTACCAACAAATGAAAAGGATGTATCTCCATATACGGCGAATCGAGAAAAACGCGTTTGAAAAAAATGCAACCTATTTTAAATCGCTAATTAAAAATCACTTGAAATGCTTGCATTTTATGAAAGACAAACGTATTTTAGAAGCATCCCCTATATGTTAGAATAGCGGAATATAAATTTTCATGAAAAACCAACGCGCTATCGTAGATAGAACCTAGCCCACGTAATATTTTGTCTCGCTTGTATATACACCCTTTGCTATTTTCTCATTTCTAGCTTTAGTTTTAAGCTCGCGTTCATTTGCCACTATGTTTTTATGTTGAATAAAGTGTCAGATCTTTACCAACACATAAAAAGGAGCTATCTTCATATATGGCGCATCAACAAAAACGCGTTTGAAAAAAATACAACCTATTTTAAATCCCAAATTAAAAATCACTTAAAATTTTTGCTATTCATGAAAGACAAACGATTTTTAAGTAGCATCCCCTGTATGTTAGAATAGAGGAATATCAATTTTCATGAAAAAACAACGCAATATCGTAGATAGAACCTAGCTCACGTGATACTTTATCTAACCTGTTTATACACCCTTTGCTATTTTCTTATTTTTAGCTTTAGTTTTAAGCTCGCATACATTTGCAATTATGTTTTAATGTTGAATAAGAGTCGAATTGATTATTTTGAGTTTGTTTGCGGAGTAGTAGCGAAAAATTGTTCCGGAGTAAAGGGTGTATATCCATGTGATGGCAGTTCTGGTTTTAGAATGTTTATAGATGCTTTACTCAAATTGAGTTTTTAAAGTAACGGAATATTATTTTCTCAAAAGGATTTTACCGTTAAGTAGTGCAAATGTTGGCCTATCATGAGGTACTGAAAATGGT
Source organism: Uranotaenia lowii (assembly GCF_029784155.1). Lineage (NCBI taxonomy): Eukaryota > Metazoa > Arthropoda > Insecta > Diptera > Culicidae > Uranotaenia > Uranotaenia lowii. The sequence continues at coordinate 124,536,886 of NC_073691.1, forward strand.
TTTTGTTTACTTTTGGAGATAGATCCTTTTAACGTGTTGGTACAGATATGGTTTCTGCTTTGAGAAAAATCTTAAATTCTATGTAGTCATTACTTCTTTAAACATTCGTTAAAAGTGTATTATTTTTTAAAATTGGGAACAGTAAATAAACAGAAAACTTAAATAAAAGAAATTTTCACAGAAGTCAAAATTACTTGCGTTCTTGCGGAAAGAAATGTGATATGAACCGTTATTTCGAATTTTAATTGTAATGTTTAATAGTTTTGTCAGACAGTGCAGAATTTTCTTGAATAATTTTTAAATTATTTAATATTTAAATGATTTTCATCTAAAAAAGTGTTAATCCTGTGGCCATGTGAATTTATAAAAACCCTTTTGAATGTGGAGTTGAACATTTAGATAAAAAATAGAGGCTGAAATTAGGTTCTTGAAAAATATTTCATATCAGCATAAAATTTGTAATGATTCAAACAATTTTTTTTATCTAAGTGATTAATCATAAAAGTATTCATCCATTACTCCATCCATTACATCCATTACTTTGATTGAATATACTACTAAAAAAACAATATTTCACGAACATGATGCACACTGCTGCTCCTCTTCCCTTCCAATTCAATTTAAATTAATTAGAGATTTATATTTAAAAAAAATGATATTATTGAAGTTTAACAGAGAAGTTAAAATACTTATTTTGATATCCTTTTAAACAGCTTATACATCCTTTTATAAAACAATCTACGAATCTTTAATATTCACTGCGAACAATTGCTGACAAAAAGATAATTTCCGTCATTTGTATACTGAGCAGTTTAAAAATTATCAATTTAAGAACTCTTTAAAGAATCTTCCAGTATAAATGTAATTTACAAATGAAAAAATAAACACATGTGAAAAAAAAACAATTTATTAACAATTGCTATGAATTTAAAACTGAATGTTTTATTATTTTTCTAAAGTATATTGCTGAATCGTGATTCGAAAAGCCAATTAATATAAACTCTTGTTTCGATTCTTCAATTTCTAAATATAAATTTAATTCTTAAACAAAATCATTAAAATCAAATTCTTAGGTTTGCAGCTTTTGGAACTTCATTTTTATTTGTTTTCTCTTAAATTTCAAGCTCTCATAGATTTTAAAATTTATTGGAACTTAATCGAAAGATATACATAGTTAAAAATTTGAAACAAATGATTTAGTAAAACAGTGAAAAATTGTATTTTTGCTTCATGCATTCAATATTTTCAAACATAATGTATAATTTGAAATGAAAAAGATTAATAAAGGATTCATTTCTTATTGCTAACAATATTTTTCAATGAAAAGTCCTTGATCCCGAAAAAATAGGTGAGTTGTGACGGGATATTATTATTACTGGTTTTATCTCATCTTCATACATAGGCATGTTTTTGGAACCTTTTTTTTAATCTGTTCTTGGAGGTATGTATATTCCTGAACTAAATTTTTATCAAGTTTTGTTCATCACCTCACCATCACCAATTTCTAATTAAACACTGTAAGTGCCTTAAGGGGGGGGGGGGGGGGGGGGGGTAGGGTCTAACGGGTATAAAAAAAACACCATTTTTACGATTTTTTTCTAGAGCTATCGTTCAAACAAATGTATTCAAATTTTTTGCATTATACAAAGCATTGTTAAAATTAATTTTTTAGTAATTTTTTCGTAGAAAAATATTGAAAAATGAGCCGGTGACGGAGCACTTTCGAGGATGCCTTTTAGAAAACAGGATTTGCGGTGGACACTGTATCTCAGCACAGAATCATCTGAAGTCAAAAAACCAGAGCAAAATATTTTTAATAGATGTTTTTCTGGACCCCAACGTTTTTATTTAACTTAAAAAAAATTTTATGAAATTTTTGTGGCTGTTTGAAGTAAAAACTACGATTTTTCACGAAAAAAATCCGCCATTTTGCACCTGTAAAATCTCTCCAAAGTAAAAAAAAAAACAAAAAAGAAAAACGTTGGGGTCTGGTATTTTATATGTAGAAAATATGTTCCAAATTTGAAAAGAATCGGATAAGTAGTTTTCAAATGACGATGTCCACGGACTTTAAAAATGTGCTTTCGAGAAAAACGCGTTTGAAGTTTCTGCTCTTGCTTTCTTGCAGTATTAGATAGGAGGAGATAAAGGCCTATAATTTCTACATTTTTGCTTCAATTGACTTGAAAATTTGACACAACATTCTTGAAATGTTTTACAATAAGAAAATAAAAAAAATAAAAAAATCGATTTTTTGAAAGTGTTAGACCCTACCCCCCCCCCCTTAACAAAAGTAATTTGGTGAAAATTGTTAGAGCTGTTTTAGTTTGGCGGACCGAATTTCCATTTCCAATATTAAGAATTTAAGTAATTAATAAATTCTATTATTTAACAATCACCCCCACGGAGTGGAAAATTTTGAAAATTCTAAAGAACACCCACTAGGAAATGTTCGAACTTTTCATAGAAATTCCAGCGTTTGCTAGTGGGGATTTTTTTTTTATTATCTGACGGGTTTGCGCCGGGGGTATTCAGATTTTCCCCAAAATTGAAAATTTGGTTCATTTTTGCGACTTGAAAACACATGTATTTTTTCAGATTTCTAACATTTTTATTTTTTGAGTTAGCTTCGGTTAGATTTTTTTGTAAATAAAAAATAACCATTTTTCAAAGCTACATAACTCTGTTGTTTCTCAACGGAAATTATAAAATAGCACATCAAAATGCATTAAAATTTTATCAGCTTTCCATAGTTCCATAGTTGAAAAAAAATTAAATAATGACCTTCAACATGAAAAATTGTAAATAAACTTTAAATGGCGTCTAAAAGTACCGTCTGCACCACCGAATATTTTGCTAAAAATACCATTGTATAGCTCGATTCAAGATGCAACTTTCATCTGAAGACACCAAAGTGGGCCATTAACACCTTGAAGAGTTATGAAAGAAATAATGACAATAAATCTCTTTTTTTGTATCGAAATTAAACAATGGTCGAACAACTGCACTCACATATGGAGATAGCACGCACTTCTAACAACATGGAAACAAAAGAACTTATCAAAGCTGGTAAAAACACTATTTTTTCGTCCTTTTCAGACTGCCCTTACTCGCATAACAGTCCCATATGAATTTTCGTCATTTTAGGTCAACATAAGGCTTCAACATAAAAGACTAAAAAGGAGGTTTTGTTCTAGAAATTTCGAAAAAAAATATCAATTCGTGGCTGTCCTATATGAAATATACCTGAATAACAGTCCCATATGTGAAATACCACGGATTTGGTTACTTTTCAATGTTTCTTTCGGCGAAATAGTCTTTGGTTTATTGCTTTGAATCATTTAAACATTTTTTTAACTCACTTGATGTCGAATGATGCACACTAGTTTTCGAAGGCAGGTCTAACTTTCTTAGGAATGGCTTCCTGAGCGAAAAACTGTCGTATGCAAGAAAAAATCGTAAAATGATTCAACTTACAATGTGGAATTCATGATATTTTTTTGCAAAAGTATGTTTCTTTTTCTGACAATTGCATTTAGAAGTTCAAAAATGATCCAATTTAAGTCTTAGAAAGTAGCTTGGTGAGAAAAATATATTTTGTATGGGACTGTTATGCTAGTAGATTCGAAAAAGGTTTCAAATATGGTCGATTAACAGTCCCATAATGAATAAAAATGGTGCTCTCGACCTTACCAATAACCCAATTTCGAAAATTTCAGGCCTAACGATTTATTATGACAACCTAGAAACGATTTTCGTCTATGCTGAAAGTGGTGGTCACAATTTAAAAATATATTCCCAACCGAAAAAGCTGATTGTCTCGCTTGCTTATTTTTGTATATGGGACTGTTATGAAAGAAGGGGCGGTAGATTGTTGCAGCTTAACTGACTTCATGTTATATCCAAAAATCTAATAACGTATTCGTTTATACCCAGTTTTGCACCAGGTCACAACAAGTTACATGCACATTTTACTGTCATTTTTAGAAGTTTATGCGCTAAGTGTTGCATCCGTTATTCCCCAGATTTGATTTAAAATGGACGGTGGAACACTGAAGATTCGTGTGTGAGCGATCGAGGTAGTAAAACACTTACGACGAATTATGTTCGTTCTAGTATGGTTGTTGTGGCCATGAAAAGCCATTGGTGGACTGTGGGTGCGGCGCTTGGCAAAACGACCACTGGTGGGACTCATTCCCCTCGTGGGAGTGAGCCTCTCCTAGACAACCCCTGGTGGCTGTCTCACCAGTGGAGGCAAGTCCTCGGACTGTACCTGGAGGCCAAGGCCGCGTCGATGTGAGCGCTTGGGAAAACAACCACTGATGGCCCGTTCCCCTCGTGGGATTGGACCTTGAGAGACAACCACGCATGGTTGCCCCATCAGTGGAGGCAGGTCCTCTTGACGCTGCCTGGCGGCCAAGGCTCGGGGGGGATCTCGGTCGCCTAGTTGACCGAGATCCAAACTCTTTCAGATGGAGGGCTCTGAAAAGAGCCGATTGTGGCAGCTGGACCCGGGAGCAAGGCGTCGGAGCGAAGCAACGAAGAAAGAAGCACTAGTTTCGATTTACTTTCTATATTTTCTCTTTATGTACTTATTTCTACTATTTACACTGTATTTATACTTCCGCCCTTCTTGGCGGTTTGATTACGACTAACTCCCTGAGCATCAAAGAATGCGCCCTTAAATAGGCTGTGGGGCAAGCACTCAAGCACGTGCTTGCATCAGATGGAAATGCCTCGAACCTTCTAGGCGCTTTCAGCGAGAGCAGCCGTCTTGCTCTCTCAGTGTGGTACTCTCGCGTATATTCCTCGTTGCTCTTTCCCACTTCAGTCGACTGGTCGGACTGAACATACTCGCCACCAGAAATAATGCTTGCGGGGGATTGCCTCGGCTGCTGGAAGGATTATCGTCGACCTTGGCGGCCCTCGGGATTGCGCCGCAGCTGGATGAGGCTTTAGTGGAAACACCACTCGTTGATGGCTTCTTCTATTGATGATGATGCTCTTGAAGAAGATCACTCCTGGCTGGATCTTCTTCCCTCTGGATTGTGTCGGTTTTTCGCTGCACCGACCTCGACCTCGTTGTGGAATTTTGGTAGTGCCAGTTCGTTCTCGAAGATTCTATTCTCAACTTGCTCGTTCTCGTTGCCTTCTCGATGCTAGCTTCCTTCCTGCTCCGCTCGCCTACTTTGCTGCCCGATCCACTCCACACACACTCATGACGGAGGTATTCCGTCGGAAGGTACCGGCTTCTACATCCGGTTCGAAGGACCATTTCATGTTGTGGACATGAAAAGCCATAGGACTGTAGGACGGAGGGGCCTTGGCAAAACTACCACTGCTTGCCTTTTCCCCCTCAGGGATAAGGCTTTGACAACCCCTTGTGGTTGCCAAACAGTGGAGGCAGGTCCGCAGACTGTCTGCCTGGGGGCCAAGGCCGGGACAATGTGAGCGCTCGGGAAAACTACCACCGATGGTCCGCTCCCCTCGTGGGATTGGACCTGAAGAGACAACCACGCATGGTTGTCCCATCAGTGGAGGCAGGTCCTCATGACGCTGCCTGGCGGCCGAGGCTCGGGGGGATCTCGATCGCCTGGTTGACCGAGATCCAAAACTCTTTCTGGATGGAAGGGCTCTGAAAAGAGCCGATTGTGGCAGCTGGACCCGGGAGCAAGGCGACGGAGCGAAGCAGCCAAGAAGAAGGCACTTATCTCTGGTTAAATACTAATTTATTTCTCTGCTTAACTATTTACACTATTCACTACCGTCCCATCATGACGGTTTGGCGGTTTAATATCGACTCTTAGGCGCATAAAGAATGCGCCCTTAAATAGGCTGACGAGCAAGCACACAACCACGTGCTTGCGTCAGATGGAATCGTGTAGAACATTCTCGACGCTTTCAGCGAGAGCAACCGTTTCGCTCTCTCGGTGCGTTACTCTCGCGTCTATTCTCATTTCTCAGTCCGCTTGTCGGACTGAACATACTCCCCACCTGAAAGTGAGAAGTTGTCCCGGTTGGTGGTTGTCGTCGACCTTTCTGGAACTTGGCGGTCCTCAGGAATGTATCGCAGCTGGATGAGGCTTTCGTGGAAGCACCACTCTTTGATAGCTTCCTCTGTTGCTGATGATGCTCTCGAAGATCACTCCTGGCCGGATCTGTCCTCTGGATTATATCGGTTCCTCGCTGAACCAATTTTGCCCTCGGTGTGGAATTTGGGTAGTGCCAGTTCGTTCTCGAAGATTCCACCTCTCGAATTGCTCGTTTTCTCTCTGACTTTTCAATGCTTGCTTCTTCCTGCTCCGCTCGCCTACCTTGCTGTCCGATCCACTCCACACACACTCATGACGGAGGTATTCCGTCGGATGGTACCGGTTTAGATATCCGGCTCGAAGGACCATTTCATGTTGTGGCCATGAAAAGCCATAGGACTGTAGGACGGAGGGGCCTTGGCAAAACTACCACTGCTTGCCTTTTCCCCTTCTGGGATAAGGCTTTGACAACCCCTGGTGGTTGCCAAACAGTGGAGGCAGGTCCGCAGACTGTCTGCCTGGGGGCCAAGGCCGGGACAATGTGAGCGCTCGGGAAAACTACCACTGATGGTCCGCTCCCCTCGTGGGATTGGACCTGAAGAGACAACCACGCATGGTTGTCCCATCAGTGGAGGCAGGTCCTCATGACGCTGCCTGGCGGCCGAGGCTCGGGGGGATCTCGATCGCCTGGTTGACCGAGATCCAAAACTCTTTCTGGATGGGGGGCTCTGAAAAGAGCCGATTGTGGCAGCTGGACCCGGGAGCAAGGCGTCGGAGCGAAGCAGCGAAGAAGAAGGCACTTGTTTTCGCTTATATTCTATTTTATTTCTCTACTTCTACTTATCACTATTATTTACAAATTATATTTACACTACCGTCCCATCTCGACGGTCGGCGGTTTAATATCGACTCTTAGGCGCATAAAGAATGCGCCCTTAAATAGGCTGACGAGCAAGCACACAACCACGTGCTTGCGTCAGATGGAATCGTGTAGAACATTCTCGACGCTTTCAGCGAGAGCAACCGTTTCGCTCTCTCGGTGCGTTACTCTCGCGTCTATTCTCATTTCTCAGTCCGCTTGTCGGACTGAACAATGGTAAACCTCAAAACTGGGCGAATGTAGAAAACGAATACGGTAAAAGTATCATATTTTCATCATTTTACAGCCTGGGCTGGCCATACTGAGCTCTTTGAGTATTTCTACAACATTTGTGCCACTTTCTCATACTTTTTTGATCAATGGGAAAGGATTTTGGTGTCCAGTGCTTAGCTCCCGATATAAAAACTATGTAAAGCACGTCTATATTTCATTTTTTTATCACATTTTTGTGATCCCAAACACAGGGACTGAACCTTCTACTATTGGCATTGATTATGCTTCACAATGATCTTTGATCGAAAAATTAATAAGTTATATAGTATATGACCAGGTTGTAAAAGCAACATTCCCATTATTAGTTATATCACTTAAACAATACGATACTCAGAATTTTGGTTCAAATTTAAAGTCGGTTTTGCTGCAAACACTCTACAAAGCACGAAAAAGTAGTGTTTTTTACCTGCTTTGGTAAGTTCTTTTGTTTCCATGTTGTTAGAAGTGCTTGCTATCTCCATATGTGAGTGCAGTTGTTCGACCATTGTTTGTTTTCGATGTAAAAATAGAGATTTATTGTCATTATTTCTTTCATAACTCTTCAAGGTGTTAATGGCCCACTTTGGTGTCTTCAGATGAAAGTTGCATCATGAATTGAGCTATACAATGGTATTTTTAGCAAAATATTCGGTGGTGCAGACGATACTTTTAGACGCCATTTAAAGTTTATTTACAATTTTTCATGTTGAAGGTCATTATTTAATTTTTTTCAACTATTCTATTTGGAAAGCTGATAAAATTTTAAGGGGGGGGGTAGGGTCTAACACTTTCAAAAAATCGATTTTTTTATTTTTTTATTTTCTTATTGTAAAACATTTCAAGAATGTTGTGTCAAATTTTCAAGTCAATTGAAGCAAAACTGTAGAAATTATAGGCCTTTATCTCCTCCTATCTTATACTGCAAGAAAGCAAGAGCAGAAACTTCAAACGCGTTTTTCTCGAAAGCACATTTTTAAAGTCCGTGGACATCGTCATTTGAAAACTACTTATCCGATTCTTTTCAAATTTGGAGCATATTTTCTACATATAAAATACCAGACTCCAACGTTTTTCTTTTTTTGTTTTTTTACTTTGGGGAGATTTTACAGATAAAAAATGGCGGATTTTCTCGTGAAAAATCGTAGTTTTTACTTCAAACAGCCACAAAAATTTTATAAAAAAATTTTTAACGTAAATAAAAACGTTGGGGTCCAGAAAAACATCTATTAAAAATATTTTGCTCTGATTTTTTGACTTCAGATGATTCTGTGCTGAAATACAGTGTCCACCGCAAATCCTGTTTTCTAAAAGGCATCCTCGAAAGTGCTCCGTCATCGGCTCATTTTTCAATATTTTTTTACGAAAAAATTACTAAATGTTCTTTTAACAATGCTTTGTATAATGCAAAAAATTTGAATACATTTGTTTGAACGATAGCTCTAGAAAAAAATCGTGAAAATGGTGATTTTTTTTTACCCGTTAGACCCTACCCCCCCCCCCCCCCTTAATGCATTTTGATGTACTATTTTATAATTTCCGTTGAGATACAACAGAGTTATGTAGCTTTGAAAAATAGTTATTTTTTATTTACAAAAAAATCTAACCGAAGCTAACTCAAAAAATAAAAATGTTAGAAATCTGAAAAAATACATGTGTTTTTAAGTCGCAAAAACGAACCAAATTTTCAATTTTGGGGAAAATCTGAAGACCCCCGGCGCAAATTGTCAGATAATAAAAAAAAATCCCCTAGTGTTTTGTAACGGTTTTTTGCCGCTTGGGGGGAGGGGGGTGATCACCCCGATCACCCCCCCCCCCCATAGGACCGCGCCTGGTAGCCTAGCTAGCCTAAAATTTGAATAATCAAATAAAAAAAATTCTCCAACGACATAAAGAAACGGAAAAAAGAAACCAACCAAAACGTCAAAGATGCAATAAAGAAATTAATCTCCCGAAACAAAAGATAGAAAAAATGAATAAAAAAGAACACTAAATAGCAATTTTTCCTGTTGCTTTACATCCTAATTTTGATTACTTTTGTTTATTTTACAAGTTTTATATATGAATCGAATTGAGTTTTTATAAAACAACCTATTTTCTTATTACTGTTAATTTTTTGCATTATTTGGCATTGAATTGAGATTTTCTGGTACCATATACACTGCCGGCCAAAAGTTTGGGATCACCCGCTAAAAAACATGCAAATTTTGATCGTTCATATCTCAGCCGTCTTAGGACATATTGCAAATCTTTTGATCTCATTTGAAAGATAATGAGCAATAACTTTTTTGGAGGTATTTTGCCCATAAATAATGTTTTATTTTTGCACCTAAAACTTAACCTAAAGTTTGAACATTTTCGAAAAATCGCACTCAATATTCAAAGCCAATCATCTCGCGACAGGATGAACAAAATTTCAAAATTTGAGTTGCATTAGAATCCTTATTCTATACTTCTCAAAACACAATCAAAAAATTCTATGCAAAAATTTAAGAATGTACTTTTAATTAATAAAATAGACACTTAAGTTATCGTCCAAAAGTTTGGGATCACCCCTCAGTATGGTGTATCGGCCAAAAACATACAAATTTGTCTCATTCATATCTTTCTCATCTAACATCGTATTGCAGATCTGAAGGGTGCATTTGAAAGCTTAGGAATTGTTGTTCTTTCATAAATTCATACAAACACTATATTTGAAAGTGATAACCATAAAAAATTTACCTGAAATTAATTGTTTTTTTGAAAATTTACACTTATGATTTTGAATTTTTTTATGGTTATGGATTTAAAATATAATTTTAATGAATTTATGAAAAACAACAATTCCTAAGCTTTCAAATGCACCCTTCAGATCTGCAATACGATGTTAGATGAGAAAGATATGAATGAGATAAATTTGCATGTTTTTAAAAGAATGATCCCAAACTTTTGGCCGATACGCCATACTAGGGGTGATCCCTAACTTTTGGACGATAACTTAAGTGGCTATTTTATTAATTAATAGTACATTCTTAAATTTTTGCACACAATTTTTTGATTGTGTTTTGAGAAGTAAGGTACACCGGGGCAAGTGCAAACTCGGGGCAAGTGCAAACGTTCAACTTTTCTCTGTTACAAAAAAAGTAAAAAATATTTCTTCTTCTAGAAATTGTTGTTTAGACCCAAACAAACAATCTGACATAGATAAACTAAACTTTCTTTAAATTTTTCACTAAAAACTCGGCATTGTTTGATCACACACGAATTCAAGTACGTACTAGACATGAACAGTGTGTTTTTGTTTTGCATATTTTGGCTACAAAAAAGGGCATTCAAATCCGAATTTTCGTTAAAAGGTGAGTGTTTGAGACCGATATTCAAGTGAAAGCAGAAAATTTATGATAAATTTTTAGTACACCCCGAAAGTTGTGAAAATAATATTCACTCTTGTTAACCCACACTGCGGGGCAAGTGCAAACGACACTACCGGGGTAAGTGCAAACGCACCTTTAAGCCATGTAACATCAGCCATTTCAGAAAATTCATCACCAAAATGGTTCAGCATTATATTAAAATGGTCAGAAGGGGTATCCAAAGTGTTGTATCTGAAGCGGATGTTCAAAGTTCCGTAATGCATTAGTAAATGAAGGTCTTTTGCTTAAAACAACAGTCACCAAAAATGAAGTTCCAAATAGTTATCAATATTGCAAAAAAACAGCAAATATATTGATAAAAGTTGATAAAACGTACCGGAACATGTATTCAATTCATTTTAGGACCGATACACTGACTCATCTGTGAATTAGTTTGGAAAAAGTATTGCGTTTGCACTTGCCCCCATAAACGGGGCAAGTGCAAATTTTGAAATTTTTTCACAAAAGCACCGTTACTTTTTACCAACATTTTTTTATTTTTTACTTTCAACGGGAATTTGTTGAGAACTATTTTAGTGATGCAACGAACGATAATTAATAACTTTTGAACATATACATATTTTTTTAGGACATGTGAAAGTTGAACTATGGTGAAATCCGTTTGCACTTGCCCCGGTGTACCTTATACAATAAGGATTCTAATGCAACTCAAATTTTGAAATTTAGTCCACCCTATCCCAAGATGATCGGCTTTGAATATTGAGTGCGATTTTTTGAAAATGTTCTAACTTTAGGTTAAGTTTTAGGTGCAAAACTAAAACATTATTTATGGGAAAAATACCTCCGAAATAGCTATTATTCATTATCTTTCAAATGAGATCAAAAGATTTGCAATATGTCCTAAGACGGCTGAGATATGAACGATCAAAATTTGCATGTTTTTAGCAGGTGATCCCAAACTTTTGGCCGGCAGTGTAAATCATAATGGACAAGTCTCGGGGTAAATATGAACAGGTTTTGGGGTAATTATGAACATAATTTCTGAAGGAAAAAATTACCATACACTGCTTACTATGGGTAAATGTAACGAATAACTATTGTTACTTTTCTAAAATTTCATACCAAGTTCTTACGTAATCCGTGTTCATAATTACCCCCTAGACAGTGGGGAAAATATGAACAGACGGGGTAATTATGAACAGACGTCTCAAGGACGTGGGTTGCGCCCAAAAAAAAAGTTGCTCAACAGAATGGTGAAGAGCACGGAAACATTCATTGTTGGCAGCTCTTCATAATTTTTGATTAAAAATAAACATAAAGTGACTGTAAGTGTGCCATATGAAGAAATTTTGTTCATAATTACCCCACCTAGCCCTATAGCACTTTTAACATTACTTTAGGATGTTTTTTTTATCAAGGTTGCCAGAATTTTTAAAAACCTGGCAAAACCCGGGCATCGATTTCAAATTTGAACAACACCCAGGGAACACTAAAAAACTTACCCGATCAGGAGGGAAAAACAAAATTATATCAAAATGAGATATTTTGATACTTATTTTTTTCTATCTAAATGAGTTATAATTCAGTACTCGTAGGGTGTTAAAATATCTCAAATTATATCAAAAAATCTATACGATCATAGCTAAATTATATCAGTTTTTGATATGCTCCTATCAAGATTATATCTCGTTCAGATAGCATAGTTTGATATTGGACAGAACAAATTATATCAAAATTATAACTTATCAAGATATAAGTACTTCGAGAAAATTTTCTAGTGGAAGGTCAATAAACCACATTATTTGATAAAACCATGCCCCATTTCTGGTTTCCCAAAAATTTGATTCAATTTTATGAATCTGTTGAGCGAAACTCGTTAATGTAAGGTTTGAGCCGTCGACTTCGATGTCCGTGTTTCAGAAAAAGTTGTACGTCTATCAAAATAAGATATAATCATTTTATTTTAGGACAATCCGAAAAAAATCTTGATCATTGAAAATGAGCTCAACCCCATTCGAGTTTGTCAATCAGAATAAGATATAATTCAGAATGGAGAAACTTAAAACCGAAAATTTGGAGTACTTAATTATAACTGAATGAGATGTAAATATCTTGGTGAGATACGTTTGAGTTATTATTTTGATATGCTCTCCTGATCGGGTACTCAACAAATTTCGTTTTGAATACGTAAATAAAAAAAAATTTAAAAACAATTCGATTTTTTTTGTTCAATTTGACAAATAAAGGGAATAAATCCAGAGAAATCCGGACATCCGGGCCGGATCTAAATGTCCCAAATTTAGTATTGTATATCCGGGCAAACCCTGATAAAACTGGGCAACCTAGCAAGCTTAGTTTATATGTTATCCATCATCACATCTGTGGTCGAATACTTAGCTTAACTGTACGGTGACCCGAGTGTTCGGCTTAACGGTTTTTGTTGTGTATTTGGCGCCACATATTCGACCGGCAAACATCTCCAATTGGAAGGTAACGAAAATTTAAAAACTCCAACAACCTTGAATTGATTTTGATCTGCAATGTTGAGTCAAATCGTTCATTGAACCCTTAACAAAAAATCTTCTTTTATTGATTTTAAATTCCATTTTTTAACCCCTATTTTTATTTATGTTATCAACTTAATCAGATTCGTCTCACTCAAGAAGGAAGGTTCATACGCAGCAAGATAATCCAATCCGAGGATTTAAAAATGATCTTCAAATCGAACGCTACCTGTTTATGGGGCATCGCTGATGGCGTGATGGCGCTTAGTCGTTTGTTACGTGAGAAATCGATAACACTTACTACTGCGCAACGAACCGTGATTGTGATTATGGGGACACACTTTAATCGGCTAACTGTCCTTTCACATTCCGTGATGACCGACCGTGCCATCGGGAAGCCTTCGGGGTCCCCAACTGATGTATCTTGATTTTTGTCTCCACAGGCCAGGTGCCCCATACAGTCAATTTAAATGACCAACCGGCCAGTTCTCGTTATCATGATAGCATAAAAACCTAAACGTGTCATCCTTAGCATGTTTGCTGCCGGCTACTGCCGAATGAAGAAGATACCTACCTACTTTCGTATGTAGGACTTTGAAGTTCCATATTGCCACAGCTCAGCAGCTCAGCCGAGCAGAGTAAAACTTTTGGCTCAACGATATCGGACTCGAAAATCACCTACAAATTGGCATTTAAATTTGCTTTTTACCTTTTATTATAGCACCAAACTATGCGTGAATGGTGGTCGGTTACATAAAATTTTGGTAGCATGCCGCGACATTGCGAAGTTCTTATTATATATGTACAACCATGCAGATAGTCTAGTATATTTGATTAAAGCACAGCTCACATAAAAAATAAGTTTTTTTTTCTGAGAATTAAACACTGCGTTCGTTCTTCCCTAAAAAAAAGGATCATACATTTCATTGAAACTTATCCTAATTCTATGAAAATAAGTGATAGTTAAAACAACGTTTATCATTATTTGGATTTCCATTCCATTCCATTTCTATCTAACGCTTGTTTTTTCTTGTTTTTTCGGTTTTATTTTTTTTCTATCACTGTTTGCAACTTCCTCGGCTTTAATGCTGGCTGAAATGTTAACTTTTTCCTTCGCTTCGTAGATTCTTCTACAAAAATGGCTCGTATAGTGTTGATAAAACCCTGGAAGGTATCTTTATTTTTTTCAGTGGTGCCACTTTTTTGAAACCCGAAATCAAGTTTACTATTTAATTTTCCTTAAGACTTCTCTTCAAGGTCTTTAATACTGCTGGCTTTTTAGAGTTGTCGCTGAAGACATGCTTTTATTCTTTATAAGTCCATCATTCAATTAGTAGAAAAAACGCTGATTCTGGTTAAGCAGATATTAATGAACGTACTTATTAGGAAAAAAGCCACGAAATTTGCTGGTGAATTTGCTTATGAAGATATTTCAAAAACAAACATTTTTCATTATAGTCCTTACTCACCCCCAGGCCTATAGTCGCCCGACGGTACTATATTTATACCTCAAAGAATCATTATTGAAAACTTCAAAGTTATTTCTGTTTGTTTTTTAGTATGTCTTTATCAGTCTTTTAATCATTACATTCAAGGTATATTGTTAAAGTAAATTAAGTGTTCAGATCAATTATGATCAGTTCAACTCTTTGATTAAGTAAATTCTAAACATTGTTTATTTGATTGAAATTTGCTGAAGCAATAAATTATTTGATTTATAGGAGAATATTCTGCAGAGCAAAAAAAATGTAACTTAATCTTAAACTATATCTTACCTTTGGCCAAAGCAAAGTATCATCAGCAAATAATCGTCGACCTTTTCCTTCTGGTACATCAGGAAGATCAGAAGTAAAAATATTGTATAAAATTGGCCCAAGTATACTACCCTGAGGGACACCAGATCTAATGGGTGTCCTTTCAGAGCATGCATTTTGATAGCTTACTTCTAAGGTTCGGCTAGTGAAGTAATTTTGAACCATTTTAGTAAGATATACAGGAAAATCAAATCGAGCTAATTTAGCTACTAAACCTTTGTGCCAAACACTGTCAAAAGCTTTTTCAATATCAAGAAGAGCAACACCAGTTGAATAACCTTCAGATTTGCTATCATAAATATTAGTTACACTCAAAAGTTGATGTGTAGTAGAATGTCCATGACGAAAACCAAATTGTTCATCAGGGAAAATAGAATTCTGATTAGTGTGAATCATAATTCTATTCAAAATAACTCTCTCAAATAGTTTTCTTAAAGAAGCAAGCAAACTAATTGGTCGATAACTTGAAGGCTCTGAAGCCCTCTTTCCAGGTTTCAAAATTGGAAATACTTTGGCATTTTTCAATTTATAGGGAAAATAAGCAAAGTGAAAACATTTATTGAAGATTTTAACTGAAAAATTTAAAGTGGCCAAAGCCAATTTTTTGAAAATCAATTTAAGTTCGTCAATATTTGTCTCACAAGAACTATCAAATAAATTTTGCTAAGAAAGAATATCATCAAATTCTAGAGAAATTTGAGCATCAGTTGAACCTACATCGTTGAAATTAAAATCATGAGCAGACTCAAACTGTTGGGCTAATTTTTGAGCTTTTTCTGCGTTAGTTAAAAGAAGTTAGTTATCTCTACTTCAAAGTAGGAATTGGCTTCTGGGGCTTTTTCAGAATTTTAGTTAATTTCCAAAATGGCTTCAAGTTGAGTTTTATGTCCTCTACTGCTTTTGCAAAATTTTCGTTACGAAAAAAAATTAAACGACGTTTGATTTTTTTTGAAGGTCGCAATAAATTAATTTCTTATCAGGATCCCTAGCTCGTTGATATTGACGTCGACGAATGTTTTTCAGCCGAATCAAAAACTGAAGATCAGCATCGATCAAAGGTTGATTAAATGTATGTTTAATTTTGGGTATTGAAACGACTTTAGCGTTGACTATTGAAGTTGTCAAATTTTCTACAACCAAATCCATATTCCGCCTTCCGACAGATGCATGAAGCTAAACACTCCTGACTTCGGAAATCCGGCGTTTTCTACTGGGCCTCCAGCACCGGGACGCAACGAATTAGGAACCACGGAGACCCCAGAGCCCTTCGACTCAGTTGCGCTGTTTCCTGCCAGCGTCAACAGTCGTCCTGGCCCTGAGTTCGTCTGTGGCGAAGGGGTTCTCCAGCTTGCGCTACCAGGCAAGTACGATATCGTCGACTGTTCTTCTCCGCGTGATGAAATCTGCCTTTTCAGCGATCTTCGTTCCGGTACTGCATCTGAATCGGACTACTCTATCAGCATTTTCTACCAGAACACGGGTGGCGTCAATACCTGCTTGATCGATTATCTGCTTGCTACTTCGTGCTGCTGCTACGATATTATTGCCTTTACCGAAACATGGCTTAATGACCGTACCCTCTTCAGTCAGATTGTTGGCCCAGATTATACAGTGTTTCGTTGCGACCGTAGCCCCCTCAACAGCAAAAAATCTACTGGTGGTGGAGTGTTACTTGCCGTTAGATCTAAACTCCCGGCTGTGCTTATCGAAGACGTTTCCTGGGACGATCTGGAGATTCTTTGGACCCGCATTGATCTCGGTAATCGGAAACTCTATCTATGCGTAGTATACGTGCCTCCTGATCGTTCTGGCGACCTGGTTTTAGCAGAGTCCTTTTCGCGTTGCCTGTCTAAAGTCAGCTCCTTTTGCTCTCCTGAGGATGACATACTTATCATTGGCGACTTCAACATGCCCGGTCTAAAATGGTGCTCCTCTCGAAGTAGCTTTCTGTTTCCAGATCCTGTGCACTCTTCGTTCTCGGCATCTTCTAGCGTATACTTAGACGCCCTGAGTACAGCGACTCTACGTCAGATAAATAATATCGAGAATGAAAACGGACGTATGCTCGACCTCTGTTTCGTTAACGAAGGTTTCTGGATTCCGACGATTGACTTAGCTCCCGCTCCCCTTGTCAAAGCTGTTCCACATCACCCAGCCTTAGTGGTCTCTCTCGATGCCGCAAGGATATTTGCACCCGTGAAGAAAACGGCATCCTTCTATCAAGATTTCAAGAACTTGACTTAGCTCCCGCTCCCCTTGTCAAAGCTGTTCCACATCACCCAGCCTTAGTGGTCTCTCTCGATGCCGCAAGGATATTTGCACCCGTGAAGAAAACGGCATCCTTCTATCAAGATTTCAAGAACGTGGATCTTGAAGCTATATCTCTCGTTCTTGGTCCATCGAATGGGAAGTTGAGCTCGATCCTTCTGATCCAAACGCAGCTGCTGAGACATTTTCGAACATTCTCAACTACATCATTGATCGCCATGTTCCGAAACGTAGGGTGGCTACAAATGTACGGGCTCCCTGGGTCACTAAAGAACGGCGGCGACTGAAGACGGCCAAAAAACGTGCACTCCGAAACTACAACAAGCACAAATCCCCTTACACTAAGGGAGAATACCGCAAACTAAACTCTGCTTATAAAAAAGTCAGTAAGCGTAGCTACTTGAATTATCTAAATCGGTTACAAAGGAATTTCAAGACCAGTCCGAAATCTTTTTGGAAGCACGTAAAAAATCAACGGAAAGAGCCAGGGCTTCCGTCCTACATGTTCCTTGACAGCGACACAGCGAATTCTGATCCAGAATTTTGTGAACTTTTTGCCGAGAAATTTTCTAGTATTTTCACAACTGGGGGAATTTCCTTGGAGCAACTGGCCAGAGCTGTAGGGAATATATCACCCCTAGGGTCAACTTTGAATGGTATTCTGGTCGACGATGCAGCCATCCTAAAAGCGACAGCTAAGCTAAAAAATTCATCTTCTACGGGCCCGGACGGTATACCAGCTACCTTTTTGAAGCGTTGTATGCCATCTTTGCTGACACCTATCAGGCATATCTTTCAATCATCGCTGGACGGCGGAATCTTTCCTTCATTGTGGAAAGAAGCTCACATGTTTCCTGTCCACAAAAAAGGAGATAAGAGAGACGTGAGCAACTATCGTGGAATTTCCGCTCTATGCGCGATCGCCAAATTGTTTGAACTATAGTTGTTTTGGATCCCATTTTCTCATTTTGCAAGCATCACTTCTCCAACGATCAGCACGAGTTCATGCCTAAAAGATCCAAGACTACAATCCTACTGAGCTTTACATCGTTCGTGCAGGACAGCTTTGCCAAGAAAAGTCAAACAGACGCCATTTACACAGATCTCTCTGCTGCGTTCGTTAAGGTGAACCACGAAATTGCAATCGCAAAGCTCGAACGTTTAGGCTTCTGTGGTTCCCTACTGGATTGGTTCCGGAGTTACTTAATGGGACGAAAGTTATCCGTTCGTACTGGTGAATCCCTTTCTAGGCAGTTCGTTGCTTCTTCAGGAGTGCCTCAAGGAAGTCATTTGGGACCGATCATTTTCGTGATCTATTTTAACGATGTACTCTCGCTCCTCGGTGGCACAAAGCTCGCTTATGCCGATGACCTGAAACTTTTTCACACTATAAACGACCAAGACGACATCAACTTCCTCCAACAGCAATTCACCGCTTTTGCTCACTGGTGCGATATCAACTGCTTGCCCTTGAACCGCAGTAAATGCTCGGTAATATCGTTTACTCGTAAGCGGCATCCTCTTCATGCAGAGTACATCCTCGGAGACCAAACCATCATCCGGGTGGACCATATCAACGATCTGGGCGTTATTCTCGACCGAAGGCTGGAGTTCAAGATTAATACGAACTATGTTGTCGACAAAGCTTCTCGAAGCCTTGGATTCTTGTTTCGTATGGCCAAAGATTTCAAAGACGTATACTGCCTAAAAAGTCTTTATTGTTGCATAGTTCGTTCTATTCTTGAGTACGCTTCAGCTGTTTGGTGCCCTTTCTACCAGAACGGAGCTGAAAGAATCGAGGCTACCCAGCGGCGTTTCTTGCGGTACGCTCTATGACACTTGAACTGGCAGGATCCGTTTCGTTTACCAAGCTATGAAAGCCGCTGCCGTCTCATAGGCTTAGATACGCTTCAAGCACGCCGAAATGCTACACGTGCTCTAGTTGTAGCGGACCTTCTCACAGCTAGATTCGACTGCCCCGAACTGTTGGAGACCATACCTCTCAGCGTACGACCCCGAGGATTACGAAACCAGAACCTGCAGCTCTACGTTCCGATTCGCCTGAACAATTACAGGGCTAACAGCGCTTTCATCGGCATTCTAAAAACTTTTAATCGGTTTTCCGAACATTTCGACTTCGACGTCTTAAGGAACGTATTCCGAAGAAAAATTTTAAGTGTATGAAGTATTGTATAGTCTTATGTTGATATTAATTTTAATTTGTTAGTTAGTAATCATTAGGATCAACATGTGATCCGTTGATGTTTTAAACAATAAAAATAAACAATAAACAATAAACAATAAACAATAAACAATAAACAATAAACAATAAACAATAAACAATAAACAATAAACAATAAACAATAAACAATAAACAATAAACAATAAACAATAAACAATAAACAATAAACAATAAACAATAAACAATAAACAATAAACAATAAACAATAAACAATAAACAATAAACAATAAACAATAAACAATAAACAATAAACAATAAACAATAAACAATAAACAATAAACAATAAACAATAAACAATAAACAATAAACAATAAACAATAAACAATAAACAATAAACAATAAACAATAAACAATAAACAATAAACAATAAACAATAAACAATAAACAATAAACAATAAACAATAAACAATAAACAATAAACAATAAACAATAAACAATAAACAATAAACAATAAACAATAAACAATAAACAATAAACAATAAACAATAAACAATAAACAATAAACAATAAACAATAAACAATAAACAATAAACAATAAACAATAAACAATAAACAATAAACAATAAACAATAAACAATAAACAATAAACAATAAACAATAAACAATAAACAATAAACAATAAACAATAAACAATAAACAATAAACAATAAACAATAAACAATAAACAATAAACAATAAACAATAAACAATAAACAATAAACAATAAACAATAAACAATAAACAATAACAATAAACAATAAACAATAAACAATAAACAATAAACAATAAACAATAAACAATAAACAATAAACAATAAACAATAAACAATAAACAATAAACAATAAACAATAAACAATAAACAATAAACAATAAACAATAAACAATAAACAATAAACAATAAACAATAAACAATAAACAATAAACAATAAACAATAAACAATAAACAATAAACAATAAACAATAAACAATAAACAATAAACAATAAACAATAAACAATAAACAATAAACAATAAACAATAAACAATAAACAATATACAATAAACAATAAACAATAAACAATAAACAATAAACAATAAACAATAAACAATAAACAATAAACAATAAACAATAAACAATAAACAATAAACAATAAACAATAAACAATAAACAATAAACAATAAACAATAAACAATAAACAATAAACAATAAACAATAAACAATAAACAATAAACAATAAACAATAAACAATAAACAATAAACAATAAACAATAAACAATAAACAATAAACAATAAACAATAAACAATAAACAATAAACAATAAACAATAAACAATAAACAATAAACAATAAACAATAAACAATAAACAATAAACAATAAACAATAAACAATAACAATAAACAATAAACAATAAACAATAAACAATAAACAATAAACAATAAACAATAAACAATAAACAATAAACAATAAACAATAAACAATAAACAATAAACAATAAACAATAAACAATAAACAATAAACAATAAACAATAAACAATAAACAATAAACAATAAACAATAAACAATAAACAATAAACAATAAACAATAAACAATAAACAATAAACAATAAACAATAAACAATAAACAATAAACAATAAACAATAAACAATAAACAATAAACAATAAACAATAAACAATAAACAATAAACAATAAACAATAAACAATAAACAATAAACAATAAACAATAAACAATAAACAATAAACAATAAACAATAAACAATAAACAATAAACAATAAACAATAAACAATAAACAATAAACAATAAACAATAAACAATAAACAATAAACAATAAACAATAAACAATAAACAATAAACAATAAACAATAAACAATAAACAATAAACAATAAACAATAAACAATAAACAATAAACAATAAACAATAAACAATAAACAATAAACAATAAACAATAAACAATAAACAATAAACAATAAACAATAAACAATAAACAATAAACAATAAACAATAAACAATAAACAATAAACAATAAACAATAAACAATAAACAATAAACAATAAACAATAAACAATAAACAATAAACAATAAACAATAAACAATAAACAATAAACAATAAACAATAAACAATAAACAATAAACAATAAACAATAAACAATAAACAATAAACAATAAACAATAAACAATAAACAATAAACAATAAACAATAAACAATAAACAATAAACAATAAACAATAAACAATAAACAATAAACAATAAACAATAAACAATAAACAATAAACAATAAACAATAAACAATAAACAATAAACAATAAACAATAAACAATAAACAATAAACAATAAACAATAAACAATAAACAATAAACAATAAACAATAAACAATAAACAATAAACAATAAACAATAAACAATAAACAATAAACAATAAACAATAAACAATAAACAATAAACAATAAACAATAAACAATAAACAATAAACAATAAACAATAAACAATAAACAATAAACAATAAACAATAAACAATAAACAATAAACAATAAACAATAAACAATAAACAATAAACAATAAACAATAAACAATAAACAATAAACAATAAACAATAAACAATAAACAATAAACAATAAACAATAAACAATAAACAATAAACAATAAACAATAAACAATAAACAATAAACAATAAACAATAAACAATAAACAATAAACAATAAACAATAAACAATAAACAATAAACAATAAACAATAAACAATAAACAATAAACAATAAACAATAAACAATAAACAATAAACAATAAACAATAAACAATAAACAATAAACAATAAACAATAAACAATAAACAATAAACAATAAACAATAAACAATAAACAATAAACAATAAACAATAAACAATAAACAATAAACAATAAACAATAAACAATAAACAATAAACAATAAACAATAAACAATAAACAATAAACAATAAACAATAAACAATAAACAATAAACAATAAACAATAAACAATAAACAATAAACAATAAACAATAAACAATAAACAATAAACAATAAACAATAAACAATAAACAATAAACAATAAACAATAAACAATAAACAATAAACAATAAACAATAAACAATAAACAATAAACAATAAACAATAAACAATAAACAATAAACAATAAACAATAAACAATAAACAATAAACAATAAACAATAAACAATAAACAATAAACAATAAACAATAAACAATAAACAATAAACAATAAACAATAAACAATAAACAATAAACAATAAACAATAAACAATAAACAATAAACAATAAACAATAAACAATAAACAATAAACAATAAACAATAAACAATAAACAATAAACAATAAACAATAAACAATAAACAATAAACAATAAACAATAAACAATAAACAATAAACAATAAACAATAAACAATAAACAATAAACAATAAACAATAAACAATAAACAATAAACAATAAACAATAAACAATAAACAATAAACAATAAACAATAAACAATAAACAATAAACAATAAACAATAAACAATAAACAATAAACAATAAACAATAAACAATAAACAATAAACAATAAACAATAAACAATAAACAATAAACAATAAACAATAAACAATAAACAATAAACAATAAACAATAAACAATAAACAATAAACAATAAACAATAAACAATAAACAATAAACAATAAACAATAAACAATAAACAATAAACAATAAACAATAAACAATAAACAATAAACAATAAACAATAAACAATAAACAATAAACAATAAACAATAAACAATAAACAATAAACAATAAACAATAAACAATAAACAATAAACAATAAACAATAAACAATAAACAATAAACAATAAACAATAAACAATAAACAATAAACAATAAACAATAAACAATAAACAATAAACAATAAACAATAAACAATAAACAATAAACAATAAACAATAAACAATAAACAATAAACAATAAACAATAAACAATAAACAATAAACAATAAACAATAAACAATAAACAATAAACAATAAACAATAAACAATAAACAATAAACAATAAACAATAAACAATAAACAATAAACAATAAACAATAAACAATAAACAATAAACAATAAACAATAAACAATAAACAATAAACAATAAACAATAAACAATAAACAATAAACAATAAACAATAAACAATAAACAATAAACAATAAACAATAAACAATAAACAATAAACAATAAACAATAAACAATAAACAATAAACAATAAACAATAAACAATAAACAATAAACAATAAACAATAAACAATAAACAATAAACAATAAACAATAAACAATAAACAATAAACAATAAACAATAAACAATAAACAATAAACAATAAACAATAAACAATAAACAATAAACAATAAACAATAAACAATAAACAATAAACAATAAACAATAAACAATAAACAATAAACAATAAACAATAAACAATAAACAATAAACAATAAACAATAAACAATAAACAATAAACAATAAACAATAAACAATAAACAATAAACAATAAACAATAAACAATAAACAATAAACAATAAACAATAAACAATAAACAATAAACAATAAACAATAAACAATAAACAATAAACAATAAACAATAAACAATAAACAATAAACAATAAACAATAAACAATATCCTCTATTGAATTCAGGGGAACATTTATATCCAAATAACGTTCAATAAAATTCCTATGTCACTCCCAGTTGGCTTTTTGACAGTTAAAAGTTGATTTTGAAGGGTTTTGAATGGGACTTTGGGATAAAGAAAAAGTTACTGAAAGGTGGTCTGAATCGAGGTCCGCATGAGTAACTAATTGACTACAATGCTCGCCTAAATCCGTTAGAACCAAATCAATTGTGGAGGGATTTCTAATTGAAGAAAAACAAGTATGCCCATTAGGATATTCAACAGTATAATAACCTGCAGAGCAGTCATTAAATAAAATATTCCCATTAGAATTTGATGAAATATTATTCCCAGATCGGTGATAGACGTTTCTTATTCAATTCCAATTGTTACTAAGGCTCTTGTATTGAAAGATTGGAAGAAGTCTAAATTTGAGATGACTATTGATGACAATAGCTACACCCCTACCTTGTCGATCAAGTCGATCATTTCGCAAAATTTTAAAGAAAGCATTGCTTTTCAAGTTTTTGTCCGGCTTTAAAAAAGTTTCGGTGATGACAGAAATCTGTATGTTTTAAGATTTCAAAATTAAGAAGAATTCATTTCGTATAACCAGCAAAGATCTAGCGTTCCAATTCATGGATCCATGAGGGAATCGTTAAGTCATAATAATTTTGTTAGTATAATTAAAAGAAGTTTGAAAAGCTTAAAACATTCAATTTGCTCTCAACATAAGTTGTATCATTTCCATTAAATTTTGATGCAAAAATTTTTTTTCCTCAGTAATTTCACCCAAATCAACAAAATCGTTAGGATCAGAAAATGAAGGAGAATAAAAGGTAGGGGAATATGCCCTATTATGCGCCACCTAAGCGAATCGCTGATTTTCTATGTATTCCACGTACAAATTGTGTTGAAAATGGGTGCAATCGTTGAAGAAAATAGTTTTCTACAAATGCCTATGATTTTTTATTACTCAAATTGCTATAGTTGCTTCAAAAACTTGATTTTTAAAAACCTTATTAAAAGCCCCAGAACAAAACTGTGTTGCAAATACGCGCCGCCGTGTATTCAATACGCGCCTAGCAGCCGAACACACCCGAAAGCAGCCGAAGACCGAAAACACACCAATACTTACAGACACTTTGAATGAAAATAAAATCAAAATGGACTAATCAAAATTAAAAAAAAAATAAAAGTAGGTTTTTTGGGCTGAATTAACGCTCAAAATAAGGTTTTAGACTTTTTGTTCATTTTCAAAGAAAATTGGCCTTTTTGAAAAGTTAATGCTATTTTCAGCCTACTACGATTGGCGCGTTATAACGAGCGCATGGGCCGTGATAAAACATACTCATAAAAAGCATACCATAGCGAGGTCGGTATAATTTTTTAGCATTAAATCGTAGTTTAGATTCTCCTCTATCGATGTGTCAGAAAATATTGTCTTATTCGTTTTTCTCTGCTTGGTGACACCTTATTGAAAGTGTTTTAAAATTTAGATCGAAATGAAGAAAAATTGAAATTGTGAAATTATCACGACACAGGAGCATTTTAAGGAAAAATTCATACTTGCCATGACCAATCACAGCATTTAGAACAAATTGGTAATATTTTGCAGGCTTAAAATGCTTCAGATTCTTCAAAACAAGGGTGGCGCGTATTAGCCACATGGGGCGTTATATGAACTTTTCCCCTATTAGAATTTTGGGGAGTTTCCCAAGCCTTCGCATGTACGTTGAGACTTGGTTTTTTTTCCATTAGTTGTACCCGGAGCAGGCAACCCATTTTCAATCGCCTCTGAGAACGTTAAACAACGAGTCTGTGGCGCAGAATCAGCACAGGTAACATTAAAATCGCTTCAAGCATTACCAAGAATTGGTTCCAAAGTAGGCCGAGGCTGACCACGAACAGGCAGATTGTTTGCCTGCCGGACGTGTGAAGACGAGAAAGAGGAAGGAGAAGAAAATTTTCTGACAACTTTGGGATTTTTTCCAGAAGCAATGCTTTTTGCCCTAACTGGACAGTCTATGGAATCGGAGGAATAATTATCTGCGCAATTCACCCACTTGAAAAATTCTGTTTGTGGTTTATCACCACCAAAAAGGCATTTGGATTTTTCATGATCGAATGAGCCGCAAAGCATGCATCTGGCATTCATTCTGCAATTTTTAGTGCTTGATAGAAAACTTGACAACGACGAAATTGAGTTATATTTTGAAGAAAATTGGTAGAAGATTTTTTAAAACGGTTCAAATTTGACCCGACAATAAAACATAAGACGAGCCTTTTCAAGAATTTGCAAATTATTAAGCTGATCTTGATCCTGAAATGGATCAAATAAAGCTCAGGAGCAAAACCAACACTACTGATATTATTCGTGTTGGTTCTTTTCCTCATTTGAATTACTTGAATCGTAGAAAAACCTAACAAAGAATATAAATCGGTTGTGATCTCATCCGGTGTCGTATGTTAAAAATTGTGCTTTTTGATATTCAAATAATTTGATACTTTTTGAAAATCATCATAAGTTTCCGTCAATGTACGAGCACTCCCCCTTCGACCGATCTGGAAAGAAATCCTTACATCCTTGAAGGAAGTGACGATTTCTTTCTGAAAGACATTAAAGTCAGGAATCGTGACCGTTATTGGTAGAACCTTTTCATTTTTTTAGAGTATAAGAAGAAGAAGGTTTCTTATTACTCTTCTCAGAATTGAATATGAATATTTCCTTATCACCGATGTTATGAAGGACATCAAATGAATTAGAAATTTCTACTTTTTTGGCCGATGGCCTGTATTAGGTTCGGCAATTCGTTTTCTTCCGGCTTTCACGCCGGCCGATTGAATTTCCCATGCTGTGGAAAGAAAAGAGAAAACATTATAAAAGAAAATAAAAATAATTTAAGCATTGAAAAGTGCTGATTGAAAAACAGGTAAGAAAATAATTTCAATAAAAAAAATTTAAAATGTTCCTGCAAGTCACAGCAACGATACGATGCTCCGGCGTACGCGTTGGCGGCTCAACGGTACAGATGGAAGTCCAACGTTATATCTGATTTTTTTCATTACTCGAGTAAAACAAATGTTTTTGAAATAGATTATGAAAATAGAGAGAAAAACTTGTCATACTAAAATTTTAAATTACAGTAAATATTCTCAGCTGTAAACAATTAATATGATAGTTTGATTACTTTTCAACACAGCTAAGTTCACTAAATTATTATCGGTACCTAAAATAGGCCTTCTTAAGATTCATCAGTAGAATTCAATAGAATATTTAGAAAGTTCAAGGGCCTAGGAGCTTAGGTTTCAAGTGATCCATCACTTACCAAAGTGATATTTCATGCTACAACATTACCCCTTAGCAGGCGCGGTCCTATGGGGGGGGGGGGGTGATCGGGGTGATCACCCCCCCCCCCCCCCAAGCGGCAAAAATCCGTTACAAAATACTCGCAAAAGCTCGAATTCCTATGAAAATTTTGAAATTTTCTTAGTAGAAGTGCTTTCCAATTTTAAAAATTTTCCACTCCGTGGGGGTGTTTATTCAACAAAAAAATTAATTTATCACTAAAAAGACTCATTATTGAAAAAAGTCGGTCCACCAAACTCAAGCAGCTGTGACTTAGGATTCCCTGGACTGAATTATACCAAATAACTTTTGTTGATAAGTTACTTAACAAAAGTGTGCTGTTGAGTGTTGATTTGGAATTAGCTATTAATAAAATGTAGGGACAACTTTTTTTAAAATTGCCACTAATTTCCCTCATATGCCTCAATTAACACGAGCAAATCGCAACAAATTTTAGTATTTGCTTCAAATTCAGAGCTTCTGAATTCTTGATTTTGTTTTGAATTTTAATGAAATGAAAAATTTGGAAAAGTCATATAGGGGGGTGAAAATGGTTACAACACTGAAATACTTCAAATATTTGTTCTTCTTTCATCATACATTTATTGCCTTCAATTGCAAAGTAAAAAAACAGGTTCTGAATCACATTAAAGATTCTCTTTCGCGAGAATTTTTCACTTTCAATTAATCCACCATTCAAATATGAATTAAAAACTTAAAATTAATGACCTAAATGATGAAATTCTAAACCAAAAATTTAAATTTTAGATCTGATTTTATTTAATTCTTTTATTTTAGTTTTAAATGTAGCACGTCAAACATTCATATTATGGATGACTGTGAAAAAAATACAAGTACTGCCAAACAGAATTCGAATATAAAATATTCATAGTAAGAGTTTAAATTTAAAAAATCCTATCAAGAGATTTCAGCAACAATAAATCGAAGAAAGAGATTACGTTTTATGACTTTTGCGTTTCCTATGAGTTTTTAGTGCCAAAAAGGAACAAAAAAGTATTTATATCAGCTGTTTCAGGAATTGGTGTTGGAGATAGAGATTCAAATTCATCTCTAGAACCCAAAATCTGCATTCAAAACTGTAACACAAGAAAACAAGATTCACATTTTCCAAAGTGCAAAGAATCTGAAAACTGATTTCAACTTATTAAGGAGCTCTAAATGCAAATTTGTATTATTTTATCAGCTCTTTTTTCGGTACAAATTTGGAAAATACAAGGCTAATTGAAGAAATTTGTGCACTTTTTAGCAAAAGTGTAAAATATCAAAAAAAAAAAAAAAAATAGAAAAAAGGTATTAACTTAATGATCAATTTTCATAAAGACTGTGAGATATTTACCATGAGAAAAAATTAAAGAAGTAAGTATCTTTCCCCATTTTGTAAAACACAAAAATTGTTTTTTTCCGAGAATTTGTTACTTTTTAGCATTCCTCCCTCTGACCTGCATCATTGAATGAATAAAGGATAATAAAAAGATTTAACATATTTTTTGTTGTTCAGGTTAGTTACTTCATCAATTATCATTGATCGATTTTACTCTGAGCTGCTAAGTTTTAAAATTACTCAATGCCAGAAAATAAGACGGGAAGAAAAAACAGACGAAAAAAAATGAGTTTGAGACGCAAAAAGCTTCCAAAATCCGTTTTCCACGGTTTTAATTTTTCCCCTGTGAATTAAAACTATCTTCTTATCATTCCACTATTTTTTGGGCAACCACCCAGACAACCATTTGGTGGGTATTTCGAATTTGCAACGCAAATATTTGCAAATATCCGTGTAAACATATCGTATATAATGTAGAAAAACCAGTATATACGTATAATTTTGGAGGCCATATAGGTACATTAGCAAACATATTCTTGATTTTGATTGTATTAAATTACGATTTGCACGACTTGTCATGCGCATCATTTACGACTGCCCTGATTCTTTTTGGAATATACTATGACAATTTTCATCATCATATAGAATATTGAGGTTGTAATATACGACATTTTTCGTAACAATATGGAAAGTTTGACGACTTATTTGGTCGTCTTTTGCGACTTGAGTGCAGGGCTCTCATTTTCCGTCAGTTGAATAGAAATAAGATTATTATTTTTTTTCATACTTTAAACCAATTGGTTTATTCATCCATAAAAATAATAAAAATATGATTATTTCAAAGAAATGCGTTTTTGCTGTCAAATTCAAGTTTATATCGTACAAATTTATTATTTGCCTGATTGCTGTTTTTTTTCAACGTTCATGAAGTTATTGTTAGTACCTGGACTTGATCCCCTAACCATACGATCTGCAGCTCATGATGGTTCCTCGACGCTATCTGGAATATATAAATTCAAGGGGATTTGCTTCAAAGGCATTAAACCAAAAGCAAATCGTATATTTCTATAACTTAAATCTTTTAAATCGTAGAACACGTCATCGATGATCTTAAAATAGACAACATTTTGAAGCCTCCTTTAATACGATTCCAATAATAATCAAAGGTTTGAAGAACCTCTTAGCTGAATGAAACTATTATTTCAAAGTAGTCGAAGATTCCTTTGAATTCAGCTACAGTAATACTGTAGCTGAATTCAAAGGAATCTTCGACTACTTTGAAATAACGATTCCAATCATCGATGTCGATTTTATTGAACTTTTTTGTATTCTTTTACGATTGCCAGCAAATAAGTTTTACGAAAATCAGACATGCGAATTAATTTGCAAAGATATACGATTGCATGCACATTATTACGATTCAATGCAGTTATATACGTTTTTTATTTCGAATAATTTCATGCATAGCACGACAAAATCTCTCAGTCACGGCTGATCACCGTATATCGATCGTTTCACGGATTTTTTGCGAATTGTCGTACACAAAGGTCGAGTTCATATGTACATAAATACGAGTCTCTTTTCTTGTCGTGATAAAATCATGTAATGCTTTTAAATACGATAGAGAATATGCATGGACCGCACATTGTAGGTGCAGATATACGAAAATGAGTAAAAATAACATTCTATACGATGTAATCTGTTAAAGAAAATACGACTTCTGGTTGTCTGGGAAGGCATTCTATCATGCAAAACAGTCAGAAGATCTTTTAGTGATTTTTAACCAACACTCCTGGATTTCTAGATCTACAGCAATTATGTCACCGATACTGCTTTCAGCTCATCCACACAATAATATTGAAATTTTAATTTAAAATTTAGCTTAAGTTTTGATATTCTTAATCTGAAAGCTTGGCAATTTCAATTGCAAATGATTGAGACTGTTCACTAAAGAAGAGTATTAACATTCAGAATTAACCCTTCATTTCAAAATTTTCTTTATAATTTGAAATTATTCAAAAGTTTAGTAATTATGTGAAGGTAAACAAAAATTCATCACTTTTCTATGTAATTTATTTGTTGTAATACGAATAAAATTCAAAATTTTTAATGAAAACTTTGAATTCAAGAGCAAATCAAATAAAAATCCGTTCCAGAATTTAGAAACTGATATTGATAATCGATTTTTTCTACTTAATTTATATTTAAAGTGTTGATTTTATATATTGTGTTCCCAAATTTGAAAATTATAATACTAAATTTCCAAATCACGATTCAGTAAAATACCCCAATGAAGAATTCAATGCCCGTTAGTTATGTTTGTTAATTTGTTTATCGGACTTGTAGGTGAAAAGTAAAATACTTCCGATAAGTTATAAAATACCAGAGCGCTTATATTTAGAAGCTCAGCAAAAAAAATGAAGATAACTTGAATTTTTTTTCTACGTGTTCATCTCTCAACAACGTGTGTATTTTTTCCATTGAAAAAAAAAAGTTTATAACGAGAAATTTTTTAAAGAGCTCCTCAAGTGACAATTCTATAATTACTGGATATACCTACAAATAAAAAAAAATCAACTTTTTGTTCGCAGTGGTTATTATAGCTTCGCTGGTTGTTTTATAAAGGGATAAACACCCCCAACCCCCCTTCTCCTTTCGCTCACTCAAATGATTGTTTTTTTCACCAGATATTACCGTTCCTGATTGACTGATTTTTTAAAATTGGAAAATCCGGATTTGGCCGGATTTGGCATCTTGCCATTACGGTTAAAAGGCCATGTAGTGGTACGCCGCCAACAACGTGCAGGGTGTTCCCAAGGACAAGAACCCTCCAAACACGCCAGAGCTCCGCCCAATTGAGAAATACTGGGCTATTGACAAGCGGAACCCAAAGCAGACCAAAAAACTGCTAAGGACGAGCAGCAGTTCAAGGCAAACTGGCTTTCTGCGGCGAAGAAGGTGGACAAGGTGGCTGTACAAAATCTGATTGCAGGGATTAAGCGTAAGCCCGGCAATTTGGATTAGGAAAAGCGGAAGCCTATCTATATACCTATTTACTGAATTTTATACTCAAACTCAAGAAGGAAATTCAAGAAGGAGATTTTTTTTTGTTTTAATCTGACAAATTGCGCCGGGGGTATATTGATCTTCGCTAAAAATCACAAAGCATAACATTTTTACTATACGCTGGATACCTCCACCACAATTTTCATTTTCATACTCCAAGCATTTGAAGTCGAAGTGCTAAAAAAAACGATACGCAAGAGCAAAGCATTTCGAAACATTCAAGAGTTGGCTAGTTTTGTTTCAAAACCTGAGCAAGGTTATTTTTGTAAAGTCTGTCCGCTCTTTGTATAGTCAACCTCACTGGTGGAGTTAATAAAACTGTTCATTTATTAAATCTTGTTACTAAGTCACTGACTTGTTTTTCAAAACTCACAGCAAAAAAAAAAAAGCTGTAAGTAGTCGATAAAATATAAAGAGACGAATCTATTTTGCAAACCTCTTTAATAAAAGTAAATATAATAATTAGCAATCTATATTTTATTTGTCTAGAAACCGTCAAACGGGGCAACATGCAAAAGCAGGGTTAGATGCAAAATTTTTATACCACAACACTCATTCAATTTTTATTTCAATATACTGTAATAAAGCTATCATTGAATGATAACAAATTGATGATGACATAATTTTTAACATCGTGAAAGAGTTTTTCAAAGTTTTCATTCTCATAAAACATTTAAAAAATCGAACAATATTACCTACAAACTTTATATTGCTTTCGCAATCGAATACCAACGCTGTTGGTGTAAATATACTTTTCGGACAATCGTCATTTTTTTTCAAATAAATATTTTTATAATTCAGTTAGCTGACTGGGGCAAAATGCAACTAAATGCAAATCAGAACTAAATCTCATAAATCGCGTTTCCATATACTGGGATATGATTGTTTTACATTCTGCGTTTGTTAACATTCAAATTTCATCCATCCGAAGATTTACTTACATGATTTAACATAATAGAATATTTTGTTGTATTTTTTACCCCTAAATGTATGCAGCAGATTAACACTTTTTTCTTTAAAACATTTTTGAAAAACAAATGTAAAATTTAATTCGAACAAAATCAAAAATTACTGCAATTGGAGCTGTGGAGTTTCCGGGAAGCAACAATTCCAATTGTTTAATACGTTTAAGACTGTATTAAATTATTTCTGTAATTTACAAAATTTTAGTTTGTTTTCTCTCTAGCTATTATATAGAATGCTTACGTTTAATGCTTATTTGATGAAACTCCTCCTTATGTAGTTCGACTTCAATCTCTGGTGCAATCGTTCTAACCTCCAAATACAAAACTACCTCTGCCTCAGACTCACGTTGGAAATCCTGAACCTGTTGTGATTATATCACTGTTAAGTAAATTTTATATACTTATATTCATTTTCAGCAGATCACCTAATCACCGACGGTTATTCCAGATTAATATCGGAACTTTCTATCTACTTTCTCGTGCTTTAGGAACTACTGTAATTTTTATAATTTTGTAAAAAGAGTTTCACATAACAATGTTCATCTTCTCAACTTACGGTAACGAATTAACTTTCTCGTAACGGGAAAATATATTTTAGAATAAAGTGAAATATGGTTTCGCAATTTATATGACTGCGTTCAACTTTTACTCTTCATTCCTAGCTTAGAAATGGCGCTAAATTTAATCTTCATACCTAGCTTTTATAATTATTATTATTATTCTACGGGTTGTATTTTCGAACATCATTGATGCCGATTTACCGAAATGTCACAGGCCTGCTGTTGAATTTCGCTGAGATGAGACGTGTCGACTACCTGTCGTGACACTCCCCCCAGGTATGCCATTTCAATGGTTTACTTCTTCTTCACGTCGGACATCGAGAACGGCTAACTTTACAGCAGGACGTTCATAGATTCCATTAGATGTTTGAATAACCGCTTTTCTAACTTCCCCATCGTTACTAGGTTCCGCTGATATCACTCTTCCCATCGGCCAACAGTTCCTTGGTAGATCAGGATCTACTACTAGCACAATGTCCCCAGTTTGTATTGGTTTAACAGGATCCAACCACTTCGACCGCTTTGTAAGTTCCGGTAGGTAATCTCGAACCCATCGCTTCCAGAATACATTGGCCTCTGCCTGTGAAGACCGCCACGTTTTTCGAAGTGCTGCAATACTGTCGTCAAAGGTTGTCGCAGGTTTTAATCCGTTTGATGATCCCAGCAGGAAGTGATTAGGGGTTAGGACGGGAACATCTGAACCTTCCGAATTAATATGAGTAAGCGGTCTCGAATTGATTGTGTTTTCGATTTCAATGAGTAAGTTTCTAAGGATTTCGTCTGTGAGTTGATGTTTTGGTTTGATTTGATTCAAGTTGCGTTTCACGGTTTGAATCATTCGTTCCCACGAACCGCCCATGTGGGGTGATGCCGGTGGAATAAAGGACCACGACGTATCTGGACTTGATATCTCTTGAGCCATATCGTGTTGATTTACATCTCTAAGTGCCTTCAAAAGTTCATTGCTTGCTCCTACCAAGTTTGTCCCACGGTCACTAAACATTTGAATCGGTACCCCCCTCCTTCCCATAAAATTACGAATTGCCATGACACAGGAGCTCGTTGTCATAGAATGGGCAATTTCGATATGCACAGCTCTTACAGTAAGACATGTCATTAAAACACCCCATCGCTTTTCGGTACTCCGTTTGACTGTTACATACAAGGGTCCAAAAAAATCTATCCCGGTGAAAGAAAAGGGTCTCGTGAATGGTGAAAGTCGTGATACGGGAAGATCACTCATCGGTGGTGGACAAGGTACGGCTCGAAGATTCTTGCACACCTGACAATTTGCTTTGACTTTCCAGTAAAGACTTGTTAGACGAGGAACAATGCGAAATTTCAGGCGTATTTCATTTATTACCGTTGCATGGTTACGATGATAAAATTTAGTATGATAAAATTGTACTATTAACCATGCAACATGGTGATCTTTAGGCAAAATCACAGGATTCTTAGCATCCATGCTCACAGCTTCACATGCTCCGATGCGTGTCCTGGCTCTTAGAACTCCATTTTTGTCCAAAAAAGGCCACAGCGCGTATATTTTACTACTTTTTGGGATGCGTTTTTCGGAATCAAGGGTAGACGACAGTTTATAGATTTCTTCTGTGAAAACTTCACGTTGTGCTAGGCGAAATAGAACTGTCTCACCTAATTGTAATTCTTCTCTAGAAAGTGGCCCAAGCGATTTCCGTTTGCTCTTTGGACAGGTCTGGATTTTTATATATCTCAACACATAAGCAGCAGTACGCCGAGCAAAGTTCCATGTTGAGAACCGATGTAAATCCATTATTGGCTCTGAAATACGAATAATTTGGTGATTGAGGACAGGTTTGCGTAGTTCTTCATTTGTGGTTCCCTTAACTTGTTGAGTCGGCCACATTTCGGCATCTTGCTTCAAAAATTCAGGGCCTATGAACCATCTGCTGCTATTGGAAAGGTCTGGATCACGATGCCATTTTGTACCATCGTCTACTACATTTTGATCCGTTGGTATCCATCTCCATTCTTGTATTTGCGTAAGGTCTAAGATTTCGCTTATCCGATAACCGACGTAGTGAGAATAACGTCTATGATCGGACCTTATCCAGCACAGGACGTCTCGTGAGTCGCTCCAAAAGACTTTTTCGTGAACTTGCAACTTCAAGGCCTTTATAACACAATCTGTGAAACGAGCACCAATTACCGCTGCTTGCAGCTCCATTCTAGGGATGGACAGAAATTTCAACGGGGCAACTCGGGTTTTTGCTCCGACAATCCTGCATTCTACGTTTTCGTTTTGTTGAAATCTGAGGTAAACAACAGCAGCATAACCCAGTTCACTAGCATCTACAAAGGTATGTATCTGTACGATAGTGTTAGAATCCAGTGTTACTAGTGATCGATAACAACGAGGAACCTGAACTTTCTGAGCGCTGGGTAAGACACGAAGCCAACGCAACCAATTTTGAAACAGATTGTCAGGTATCTCATCATCCCATCCAATCGCAGTTCGCCAAATCTCTTGGAATAGGGCTTGTGATATAGCTCAGTTGGCAAGTCTGTTGTCTCCTGAGCCGATGTCCGTGAGTTCGAGCCCAAGAGTAAACATCGAACACAGTTGTACCCGGATAGTTTTTCAATAACAATCCGCCAACTGCAACGTTGATAAAGTCGCGAATGCCATAAAGATGGTAAAACGACTATAATCGAAACAAAAAAAAAAAAAAAAAATCTCTTGGAGCAAAATTTTCAAAAAAATCAACAAGTGAGAAAGGAGGCCGAGTGGGTCAAATATTGACATAAGAGTTCGTAAAACTTCTCTTTTGGTCGGAATTCGCTTTCCCGCAAGTAGCTCTGTATCGTGTTTGGCGGAGAGTTTGTATGTAAAACAATCTGACTCAGTGCACCACCACATTCCTAAAACTTTTTCAGTGGTTGTTTCTGTTTTGATATCGATACGTTTTTCCTTAGAATTTTTTTGGTTGAGTGCTGCCATAACTGTCGGAGAATTCGAAATCCAGTTGCGCATTTCAAATCCGGCCTGCGCATGAACGTAGCGTACTTCCGTCGCTAGCTTAATTGCTTCTGCTTCCGATTCAAGGCTGGTCAACATATCGTCCACATAATGATTTTCGAGGATTGCGTCGACTGCTTCCGGGTATATTCCTGCGTATTGCATCGCATTGAGATTTTTTACATATTGAGCGATACTAGGTGAACAACATGCTCCAAATGTCATAACGTTCATAACGTAGGTACTTGGTTCCAGATCTGAGGGGTTGTCAGCCCAAAGAAAGCGTTGACAGTGCTGATCCTCTTTAGAAATTAACACCTGGTGAAACATCTCGCGGATGTCACCACACACTGCTATTTGGTTTTCTCGGAATCTAAGAAGGACGCCGTTGAGTGATGAATTTTGATCTGGGCCTTTTAGTAGGAAATCATTAAGCGAAACGCCTCCAGCTTTGGCTGCGGCATCCCATACTATTCGTATTTTACCAGGCTTATTGGGGTTAATCACTGGAAAGATTGGCAAATACCAAACTTTAGGGCGTTTTTCTAAAAGCTCAGCATCAGACAACTTTCGAATGTATCCTTTTGACAAATAGTCTTGCATCATTTCGCGAATAGTTTTAGCTAACAATGGTTCTCGTTTAAATCTGGCTGACAAACACTGCAAACGACGGAGGGCAAGTGGCTTGCTGTTCGGAAGCTCAAATGTGTCATACCGCCATAGGAGACGCGCTTCAAAACGACCTGATGCAGTACGATAACTTGTTTCCAAAATTGTTCGAGCCCGACGATCATTGTTTGACTCAAGAAGCAAGGATGGTTTAGAAGAACCCATATTATCAATTGCAAAAAACTCCTGCATTGCTGTGTGTAGCCCTTCATCACTTTTTCCTTCACATTGACACCTTTGGATGTTGTGGTGGCCGGTAAATTTGAATTTAGATGTTTCGCCTCCTCCATAAACCATCCATCCCAGTCGAGTTTTAATTCCGACTGGTTCGTGGATTTGGCCTTCGCGACCTTTAAGTACGAACCCTAGATTAGTGTTATTGCTTCCAATGAGAATTTGAGGTTGAATTTCATGGTAGGACTCTGCTGGGACGCCCTCTAGGTGTTTGTACTTCCTGCTCATTTCTTTCATGTTCAGCGATTGATGGAAAAGATCCAGTTTTTTTACCGTATGAACCTCTTGTAGTCGATATTTTTGTGAGTGGCTACTAGTACCCGATATTTCTAGCGTTATGTTTTGTGAATTCAATTCTGTTCTAGTTTGATTACTAGTCCAACGTAGACATAACGACTGAGTTTTGCCCTTTGTTCCAAGTTCAGAGGCAAGTGCTGAATCAATCAGCGTTACTGACGAACCGTCATCTAAAAATGCGTAAGTTGACACCTTTGTTTGGGGGCCATACAGTACGACAGGGATCACGCGAAACAATGTATGGTTGTGGCTGTTATGATGCATGTTGGCATAGGAAGTAGAAGGAGCATTCAACGTATGTTGAACCTCCGATGCTACAGCGACATTCCTTTCGAAATTGTGCAACAGGGCATGATGCTTGGAGGTGCACTCATTCTCCCCACAAAGTTTTTGTGATCTACACGGAGCTCTGTGTTTTCGTAGGCATCTTTTGCAAAGTTTTAGCTCGTTGACAACAGACCAGCGAGCTTTATAGCTAAAATCTTTGAAACGTTTGCATTTCTCGACGTTCGGACAATCGCCTTTGCAAATTTTGCAAAGTTTCTCTGAGAACTGACTTTCAAAAAATTGAGTCGGGGAGTTACCTTCAGACTCAGAGTGTGCATTTAGGAACGCGGGAGATTGTCTATGTTTAATATTGTGTGGTGCATTTGATGGAGATCTAGCAATTGGTGAAACTGTCTCGGCGAGGTCATATAGCCAGTCAGCAAAGGTCAAGAGTGTGGTGTGAGTGATTGTACGCCTATATCTGAGCCAATCTACTTGGTAGGTAGTTGGAAGTTTATCAACCAGTTCTCGCAAAAGGGAAACATCATAAGTGTATTCATCTAAATCACACGCTTCAATTGTTGCGCATAGATTTTTAACAGAAAGAGCAAATTCAACCATTGTATCAAGCCGATTTTGTAGAGGAGATGGAGAATTCCGAATTTTTGAAACCATGTTCAAAATAATTACTTCGGGATTTCCATACAGCATTTTAAGTGTGGAGATGATGGTGGGTACATTGGCGGGATGCATTAGCATACACCGAACTGCTTCATGCGCTTTACCTCGTAGACATTGTTGAAGTCTTATGAGATTTTCGTCCTGCATATATCCACACATTTGAGTAGTGGTGCTGAATGTAGAAATAAACAAAGGCCACTCTTCTGGAATTCCACTGAAACCGGGTAGCTCACGAGAAGCTGCTTGGCGAGCGGCTACTTGGCTGCTGGAGAGATCATGGTGATTGTAGGAATTTCTCTGAGACATTTGGGCATCCACCTTCTGCGGAGTAGACCGATGTGGTGGGATAAAGGGGCCAGCGCTAATGGGTTGCATAGTCGGATAATTCGTTTGATCGCGATTGTTAGGGACTGAACTTGTTGGACGTGGCTGTTTGCAATCCAGTCTTTGAACAACAGCGAGCTGAGAAACATTTTCATCATCTGGTTGTCTCTGGACATCATACGACTTCAACTGTTCCGGCTTTCCTGATTCGTCTAACCACTGTGCTACCTTATCAGTATTCGATACATCTGTTCCATCGACGGATACCTGAGACGAGTTGCTAGCCATTTCTAAGAGCAAATCGAATCGTTTGTTAAGATTGTCCATCTTACGCCTATGCTCTTCTTCTTCCAATCGTTGGACTTCTTCCAATCTTTGCAGTTCCAAATTAGCTCGACGATGAACTGAAGATTTTGTTGAACTGGGGGCTTGTTGTTTAGGTCGTTGTCCTATAGGAACTTCGCAAATTTGATTACAGGGACCGCTGAGTGGAATTTGTGCAGAGGCAGCAGATCGTTTAGGAATAGTTCCGGTAACAGAAGATTTGGCATTATTAGGAATCAACGATTTGGAATTTGCGCTTTTCGATTCTATTAGAGCACAACTTTCTGAACTAACTAGAGTGTTTGAGCTTTCCACAACACGGCAGGGCGACTGATTAACCGAAAAAGAAGCGATGGGGAGAACGACTGTTTCTGATATTTTGGACATGGGTGCATTTATGGGGGATAATTTTTTGGATGATTCAATTTCGCTCGTGGTAAGTGGAGGATAAGATGTACCGATTGCATCTGAGGGGGTATTCATTGTGACACCTTTTAAATGGGCTTGGGTTTTGGGCAATGATACATTTTTTGGAACATGAATGACACTTACATTATCTCTTTTGCATGCAGCACACCTCCACGGTTGATTATCCACCTCCTGTGTTACTTCCCCACAATGGTAATGATACATAGATTCGCAGGATTCACATTGTATCATTTGGTCGGTGTCTTCATTGGAGCAAGCCTTACAGTGATTGTTGGCTTTTGGAACGATCTTCTTAGAGGCCACTCCGTTCTTAAGGGTGGTTGTCGATTTAGTAGTCCTACGCATCTTGGACGATTTAAACAAATAATTTAATGTGGAGTTTCCGGGAAGCAACAATTCCAATTGTTTAATACGTTTAAGACTGTATTAAATTATTTCTGTATTTTACAAAATTTTAGTTTGTTTTCTCTCTAGCTATTATATAGAATGCTTACGTTTAATGCTTATTTGATGAAACTCCTCCTTATGTAGTTCGACTTCAATCTCTGGTGCAATCGTTCTAACCTCCAAATACAAAACTACCTCTGCCTCAGACTCACGTTGGAAATCCTGAACCTGTTGTGATTATATCACTGTTAAGTAAATTTTATATACTTATATTCATTTTCAGCAGATCACCTAATCACCGACGGTTATTCCAGATTAATATCGGAACTTTCTATCTACTTTCTCGTGCTTTAGGAACTACTGTAATTTTTATAATTTTGTAAAAAGAGTTTCACATAACAATGTTCATCTTCTCAACTTACGGTAACGAATTAACTTTCTCGTAACGGGAAAATATATTTTAGAATAAAGTGAAATATGGTTTCGCAATTTATATGACTGCGTTCAACTTTTACTCTTCATTCCTAGCTTAGAAATGGCGCTAAATTTAATCTTCATACCTAGCTTTTATAATTATTATTATTATTCTACGGGTTGTATTTTCGAACATCATTGATGCCGATTTACCGAAATGTCACAGGCCTGCTGTTGAGTTTCGCTGAGATGAGACGTGTCGACTACCTGTCGTGACAGGAGCTTTATGCGGTATAACATCACAAATGTATCTAAAACTTTAAATTTTCAAACGTTTTCATTTGATTTTTCATTAATTGCTGAGTATGTTGTAACTTACCCCTTTTTCTTAGTAGGGTGAAAATCGCATGTTTTTGGAAATTTAAAAATAACTGGTAAAACCAATTTTTTTTGACAACGTCAGTTTGGTGTCCCATCAACCTTAAAACTATTGATGTACAAAAAGTTTTATTATCTGTAAGCATTAAGA
The DNA here is from genome assembly GCF_029784155.1 of Uranotaenia lowii. Lineage (NCBI taxonomy): Eukaryota > Metazoa > Arthropoda > Insecta > Diptera > Culicidae > Uranotaenia > Uranotaenia lowii. The sequence continues at coordinate 124,577,660 of NC_073691.1, forward strand.
TTTAAGAAGCCATTGAAGTCGAAAAGTGTCGCAAGTTGCCCCAGTTGGCGGTACGTGCTTTTTTATGTTTCAAATGTTTATTTGTTTTAGATTGTTTTTTTATTGACGTCTTTAAATTGATATTTTAATGGAACTTCCAGTGAAAAATATGTTAAATTATTTAATAAATACATTGACGGGTTTCGATAAGTAATGAAGAAGCATACGGCTTAAAATTGGAACTCAAAAGAAAAAATATTTACAGGGATTGTCTCTTAGCTGTGCTATAATTTGTCATAAATTTTGTATTTTTTCCGCAAATAACTTAGATATTTCAACTTATACAAAAATTAAACTAGGTACATATTCGAGTTTTGCCGTTTTTTTAAGACGGGGTTTATATTTCATCACTTCAACCTTACTTAGAATCATATTATACTCAAAAAGCAAGTCAAATGATTGCTACTCTTAGACCTTAATATCAATATTTTTTATGAAACTACCAAATTATAATTTTCAAAAAATAGGTCCATTTCCAGATTTCTGATGTTTTTTGTTTCTCTAAGCTTTAGCTTTCGTGAACTATTATTATGAATTGTAAGATTTAAATGTTTTGAAACATGCCGGTGATGTCGATTCTAGTAATCCCCGTCAAAAAGCGGGGTTGGGTTGAAGATTTAAATACAAAAATACAATAATTTCAAATTTGATTTTTCATAAGCGATTGAAATAGTGTGCATCATTCTGGTCATATCGTCGAACCACTTCGTTTTAAACTTTATTTTCAAGTCTCTATTCCTTATCAGCTTACTTAAATGGAATGATTAGAATAATAGGAAAGGGCTTTTACTATATTCGTTCATTTTGTTCATGATTAATTTATTTATGAGTGAAATACTGTAAGAAATGAAGGTGGTTCAAAATATGCACCCGGTTCAAAATTAGTCCTTTACCCTATGTGTATTTGGCATAATCAAGATATAAAACAACAAAATGTAATGTATATTTAAACTTGAATTCGTTTGATCAAAGATCATTCCTCAACGAGTTGTTAATTTTTTAAATGCGTAATGCACTTATTTTAAGTCAATTGAAAAGTTGAGCCTTAAGTGCAATCCCGTTTTTCGTTTTTTTTTGGTTGGCATTGATTGAGCCTATCTCCAAGAAGATTCACTCCAGCATCGATTTGGTCGATTGCATTCAACCGTAGTTCAGGTGAAGATCAACGAGAGTGGAATGGAACGATAAAAAAAACGATCCAGAGCGTCACTTGACTTGACTCATCCTCCACAAGCCGCCATGGATGGGCAACAACTGGCTGGCACAAGAACGAACGTCGTTTTGGAATCTTCGCATACAACCGTTTTGTTCACAAAGTGAACGTAAATTTGCCAGATTTCGTCACCTTGAGTAAATCATCCGCGTTTGAAGTAGCAGCACCAGCTACAGATGATGATGAAGATGATGATGAGACTCGTTGCTGGAATCGATTGAGCTCCACATAGAGCACCTTTGAACTCAGCAGTAAAAACTGAAGATAAAATTGAACCCTGTCACCTCCGGAATGGATACGATATGGTGGTAATCTTCTGACCGTTTAACAGGGTATTTAGGCTAATAGGTTGTGCAGCGATGCTCTGATGCACTTTGACGATCATTTTGTTCATGTAATGTTATCGAAGTTTCCATAAATATTGGAACGTGTATCGTGCAGGTGCTTCTGCAATCAATTTTGTTCGATTATTACTCCCTCTAAATCAAGAAGATTTGATGAAATATCCCCAAACTTGCAATTTACCTGTGGTTTAACTTTTTGACGATTAATGGAGATGTTAAGACTACCGAAAAAGGCATCTTCTCAATGATAAATGTTAAATTAGTTGAAATTTTATACAGCAGTATTAAGGCAAAGTAAGAGTAGGGTAAGCTTAGAACAGTATATATTGAACACCATTCCTCGTAACTGTCGAATTTTACTCTTGGTGATTAAATTAAACAAAGGCTTGAAGCAAATGTACACTTAAAGATTTTCAAAATTAATAGCAAAAAATAAATTAAATTACTTAGAGATGAGATACATTGAAATTCCTTTTTTTTTCTATAAAATTGAGTAGTAGTAATTCATGATTCGTGATCAAATTTACCCGGGCATTGCCCGGATTTTAGGTTGAAAATTGTAAACTCCAATGCCTTGATTTCCCAGGTTTTTAGAAAAAAAATAGCTCCCAATTGACCGGCCCTGATACGTGTGGGAAAAATTCTAGCTACCTTAGCGTAGATGAGTTTAACCCTTTTAAACCTAACCCCGTTTTCATACGTGATTTAATAAAATTGGCAAACCAAAGCCAATTATTATTTTAACTTCTTCTTGTGCAGAATGTTTCAAAACATGTTCTTCTAACAATCCATACTAATGGTAAGTGTTTGACTACCTTTAAACAACGTCTAACAGCTAAGAGAAGCTTAACGACATGAGAAAACTGTAAATGGAGGATTTTTTTTTTCGAAAAATTATCATTTTGTTAGAGTCAGAAATCTTTGTTTTATGTGTTTTTGATCTGCAAAAATCATTGGCTGGTAGACTTAAGATAGGGATATCATAAATCCTCTTTTAAGAGTAAATGTACTGGTTTACTATGTCAAGAAAAAGGACTTTTTATGAAATCCCCTCAAAAATAACAACAAAAAGATATACATTTGAACAGAGATATTAATTTATTTCTTCCTATTCTTAAAGTGGTGTGTGTATTTTATTGAAATTCAATAATGTGTTTTTGCATGAAACTTTGGATTCCATTGGATAGAATTTATTTTTATTTATAATGTTTATTCTTGTAACGTAAGATGACAATAATTTAGAATATTTGTCTTCTAAATTGTGATTTTTTGTTGGGTGTTAAGTACATGCACTTTTATTGCTATCTCAAAATGAGGGAAATCGGAATACAAATGGGAAAAATTGTTGTGATCCAAATGTCAAGCAATTATTTCTATTTCTTCTTTCTGGATCATAACGTTCTTTGACTTATTGCGTAAAAATAATACAAAAACATTTTATTTTATCAGACATGAATGCCATGTGAATGGTAAAGTGTCTTAAATAAAAATAATAGTAATAATAAAAATTTTATTTTATATTGCTTGAAAAATTAATTAATTAATTAATAATTATTGAAAGCATAAAAACATCGTCAATTTTCAAAAGGTGTTAAGTGTTGTTGTTGTTTTGCATCACTTCATATAGTGATTTTGGCTAAAGAAGGTGGACAATCTGTTGAGATTTGTCTCATCGTAGCAATCGATGGGACAACAACATACACATAATTAATAAACAATTAGTAAATTAACCATGGAGATGGTTATTGTAAAAAAGACAGTTAGATGATCAGAAACAAATCACATTCGTGTATGAAAAGTCGTTGAGGTGACACGTTATTTTTTTCAAATCGCGAGTTACAAGTTAAAAGTTATTCAAAAAAGCGTTTTTGAGGATTATCCGAATTCTTTTTTTGGAAAACTAACTAAGGAGTATAACGAGACAGGACATCAAGTATCGACACCGGATTTAACGTGAAATGAAAACCATCAGAGGGGACGCCGAAACATAACCTCAAAGATGGCGAGCAAAGGAGATCCTCCGGATAAAACTGGAGGGAACTCAACCGATGGAGCAATAGGTGGAATTTCTTCAAAAAAAACATTCGTCACGTACGAATATGGACCAACGGATGCAGGACCCTATAGAGTGATAGTGCAACCTATCAAGGAAACGGATCAGATAAATAAGCTGACGCTAGGAAGATGGCTATCCAAAATGAAGGAATACAAGGACGAGACCGAAAATCTAAGAATGCTCGGGAGGAAAAAAGTTCTAGTGTTTTTACGTAATTTCAAAACTGCAAACATGTTGCAAAAAGACAAAAATCTAACATCCAATGGCTATAAGGCGTACATAACTAGAGGGTTTATATCGGTTACTGGAGTGATCAATGGCGTACCAACAGATTTCAGCATAGAAGAAATTGCGGACAGTATCCAATGCGACGTACCTATCATGGAGATTAGAAGGCTCCAGCGCTACGAAGGCCCAAAAAACAAAATCCCAGTTCATCGCGTCAGTATCACCTTCAGGGCCAATAAGCTACCAACAGAAGTGTATTTCTTTTGTTGCATCAACAAAGTGAGACCGTTTTACAACAAACCCGTACTCTGTATGAGGTGTTTGAGGTACAATCACAAAACGGAAAACTGCAGATCCAAACCCAGGTGTGCAAATTGCACGCAATTCCACGAAGAAAATGAGGAGTGCACACAGAGACAAAGATGCTTGTACTGCCGCAACACCACCGACCACAAAACCTCCGACATCGATTGCCCCGAGAGAACCCGACAAAAAAATATCAAGACAATCATGGCTAAAACCACGCTCACATATATTGAAGCGCAGGAACAAAACCCCATACTTACACAAAATAAATACGAACTGTTGGACAGCTTAGAGGAATTCCCCAGGCTCCCTCAGACTTTCGCCAAAATGGTCTCCGGAAACTACACAAAGAGAGCGGAATACAAAACCAAAGAAAAGCCGAAGCGACCATTAGAGAAAGTCATCATCGCGGAACAAGTGGAGGTCTATGCGGACAAAAAAAAACGAACGGAGCTGGATGAAGCAGAAAAAAACGGCGTTGCCCTATTCAACAGATTCAAAACATCCGACTTCGAAAGGTGGGCTCAACATTTGGAAGCTCAACAACGTGAAGCGATCAACAAACAACTGTGTGGATACGAAAAAAATAGCGAAGCAGAAAACAATCAAAAAGGCGACATGCTAGCACCCAGCCCTGGGTTGGCACAAAGTAAGGACAGAAGAAGCCGGAGTAGATCCAGATACAGACAGATAACAAAACCTTATTCGACGAACTCGAATTAGACTGAAGGTAACCAAGAGAACGTAAACAGTAAGTACACATTATAACATTCAAATGAGTTTGAAGATACTACAGTTAAATATACAGAGCATAGAGAAACATAAAGATGAACTAGCAAGAATATCAATAAAAGAAGACTATGAGGTTGTTCTAGTTTCTGAAACATGGACGAAACTAGAATATGAGCGGTTGAAATACAAGATACCAGGGTATAATTCTTATTACAAGTCTAGAAACGACGGTTATGGCGGTGCCGGAATAATGATTAATAAAAAACTTAAATCCAGAGAAATAAATGTACCATCCTCCCTTAAACTTCAAGCTATCGGTAGGCACATCATACCTCTAGACCTTCTAGTAATCTCAATTTATGCAGCTCCTAGTATTGAGGAAAGGGAATTCAAACAAACAATTGAGCAAATCTTTCAACTGTTGACAACATTTAGGAAAACCGTTATCGGCGGAGATCTGAACGCTCACCATGAGTCGTGGGATCCACTACATTCCGACAGAAAAGGAGAACTACTTTTCGATATGATAAATGATGCGAATTTAATCCTGCTGAATAATGGAGACGCCACCTATATTCCGACAGAGCTAAATAAAACCCCTTCGGTAATAGATTTGGTAATAGTAACCCCGTTGATCATGTTAGAGACCCAAATGACAATTCTTGATTATGGAATAGGCAGCCGACACCTTGCAATTGAAACTAAAGTAGATATCGGATACAAAAAAACAGACGATCATTTCATAAATAGGAGACTAGTTATGGAAGGTATGAAAAAACTCGATAATGAAATCATACTATCAACCAAAGATCTTCAAACTGAAACTCGCAAAATTCTAAGATCCTCGAAACAAAAGTCTAAGCACAATCCGAAATATTGGTGGTCTGAAGAAATAGAGCAGGCTTGGGAGGAGAAACGATGCGCAAGAGCAGCCTTCAATAGGACGGGCAGCATAAATGAGCTGATATCTTTTAAAAAGAAGGAAGCCATTTTCAATAAAAAGAAAAAAGAATCAGGACAGCAAAAATTCAAAGACTTTGTTTCTAGTTTCGATCCCCAAACACCCAGTACTGTTATTTGGGAAAAACTTAGAAAGTTGACAGGAAAAAAACGTCAAACGAATAATGTATTGATTCACGTAGAACAGACTCTAGCAATCGAATTCCTAGACAAACATTTTCCCAGAGAAAGGCTTGCAACAGAATTTACAGACTTCACAAACAACTATGACTTGATAGACAGCGATTTTTGGCATAGGTTTTTATCAAAAAAATGCAAAGGGAATCCGAAGAAATCAGCCCCAGGACCAGACGGTCTGACATACCCTATGTTATTACAACTTCAGCCAAAAGTCAGAGATAATGTGATAAGAGATCTAAATAGTATGTGGAAAACCAACCGAATAGACCACTCGTTAAAAACTATCAAAGTAATAGCGATCCCTAAAGCTAACAAAAACGCAGAGACAGTAGAGGGAACAAGACCAATATCCTTGCTAAACTGCCTTTTAAAACTGACCAGGGATGCTTTCCTCCGTGGTGTTTTTACGGAGCCGGAGAATTTCAACACCGCAGTATTATTGTCATTAACTCTCCGGAGAGATTGTTAGTTTTTCACCACTCTCTATCTGCTATCGAAGTACTCGAGTGTCATATACACTAACTTAAACTCGCACCGCCACCAGATCCTCACATTGGAGCATAAATGTTTGCACCGTAGAGCTCCGTAGAGTGGCAAATTTCCTCACCTGCGAGAATCACCTGCGTTTTTTGTGACTTGGCTTTGCCGAACGTAATGACAGCAGGAAGTTGAAAGCAATGTGCCATAAGACAGTATCCATTCCTTAGCCATTCTTACAGGGCGTTCGTAAATTAATCGTTTTGAGTAATGCATCTGTTGATCGATTTATTTTGGTAGATATCAAAAAACCATCCAAAGCATTTGATTTACATTCAAAAAATCAATAGATAGCAATTTACGAACGCCCGGTATAATAAGTTTAAAAAAATTTAGTAATCTGATGAAAACGAAATCTATTTAAAAAAAATCCATCGTTGCAACTGGAGACAATTGTCATCAAAGTGGAAAAATGTAATGTAAATATATTAAATTAACAATATTACGCTTCAATAATACAAATACGCATTTTCAACATGGATCAACAAAAATCGAAGTGAAAACCTAACTTTTTTTCCATATTCTTTGCATTTTTTTAATGATTCATGTCACATAAAATTGAACAATTCAATCAATAAGAAATGTTCCAAATTGCCCGAATTTATCCGGGACAAAACTTGAAAAAAGTTACCGGGAATTCACTCGGCCCGAAGTTTTCAGAAAATTGTATTAATTAAAAAAAAAGTTTCAACAAAATAAACTTTTTTATTTATAGAAATCTTTAATAAGATTTTGATTTGAAAGGAATAGATTTGGATTGGTAAAACATTTCTTCTTCAGATAAACAAACTGTTTCTTCATTGCTAGTCCTATTGGAACTGCCCCTTCAAGTATACTATCACTCGAAATACCCCAAAATGTAGACAATCACCTGCAATGTTTACGTGTTCAATAACTGGATCGATCGGTTTTCTCGGTGGTGTATGTGGTGAACATAAGAGCTCTCATTCTCACGCTCGTTGGTGTTGATTTCAATATAATCTCTCCGGTGGTGTTATTTAAACATCTCCGTGGTGAAATGCAGAGAAACTCCGTGGGGAATCGAAAAACCCGCACCGCGGAGATTCTCCATAGAGAAAATGCATCCCTGAAACTGACAAATGCGGCTCTCTTAGAAAAATTGCAAATGTATCTGGAAAAAAATTCGAGACTCTCGGATTTGTCCTTTGGATTCAGGAGAAAAAAATCTACCATCAGCTGTTTGGAATATGTTACTAATCGAGTAACAAAAACGAAACAGCAAAAAATGTACTCAGCGATAGTTTTTGTGGACCTTACGAATGCATTTAACGCTGTAAAGATTGACAAACTTGAAGAAACGATGCGGGAAATGAGCATACCTGCTGAATACACTCAGTGGTGTGTGTCATTTTTGAAAAATAGGAAAATTATGCTCCAAGTAGGCGAGACTACCATGACCCGATTTATCACCCAAGGCTTACCACAAGGCGATGTACTATCGCCAATCTTATTCAATGTTTACACCTCGTCCCTACATAAAGTAAAAGTGGATGGAGTTACTATGGTGCAATTCGCGGATGACTTCGCATTCATGATAGAAGCCAGGACTCTAGAGGAAATAAATCAAATAGGTAACACCTTTCTTCAAAGATTCAAGGAAAAGGCCGAACAATTAAACTTCGTTTTGAACCCTCATAAAACAAAAGCTATGCTATTCCTCAACAGCTCTAAAGATTTAGACATACATATAGAAGGAACCAGGATAGAAACAGTTAGAACCCATCGTTATCTGGGAGTTATACTTGATAGGTCTCTAGGCTATGGAGCTCACATTCGAGAGCTCACAAAAAACTTAACACAAAGGCTTAATATCATTAAAGTAATGAGCGGAATAAAAAATGGTGCACACCCACAAACTCTAGGAATGGCTTATAATGCATTGTTTAGGAGTAGCATTGAATATGCAAACACCATCTATGGCTCAGCATGCAAGACTAACCTACAAAAGATCAACGTTTTGAATAACCAATGCCTACGTAAAGTCACAGGATGCTCCAAGTCAACTCCCTTAAACACTCTATATGCTATCGCAGGTCAGATTCCACCACAATTCAGAAGAATAAAGAGTACCGGAAAACAACTAGTCAAGCATTACTACAATAATTCACCAATCAGAAAACAACTAGAGGAAGAACCACAAAACTACGCGATGAAACCCACATTTCTACAAATTTTCGTTCAGATTCATTCCGATTATCTTCAAAAAATAGCACCAGTAGTAAAACACTTTCAAACGTTCCAAGTAAAAATAGAGACAGAATTAGGAGAAGGTTCGTGGAGGAAAAAAGTAACCTCCCCAAAAATACTCAAACAAGTTACATTGGGACTTCTCCACGGAAAGTACAAAAATAATCACATCATATACACTGACGCTTCTATCGCAGACGATACAAGCGGAATAGGGGTATATCATGAAAAATCAAATTTTCGCTTAAGCCTGAAACTGGAGAACCATGTTTGTAGTATGTCAGCGGAATTAGAGGCTATTTCAGTAGCCTTACAATATATTATGCGCGAAGGAATAACAGATGCTGTGATCATGACAGATTCCAAATCCGGATGCCAGTACTTGGCTCTATGCGCGGAAGAAAACGAATGCGACGGAATAACTCACAATATTCTCCGAATGCTCACCGAATCAAATACAACCGTACAATGGATTCCAGGCCATGTTGACATCACCGGAAACGAAATTGCCGATTTGCTCGCAAAAAGAGCCATTCATCAGGACAGAATCCATTCAAATAGAATTTTCGTACACGATGGTTACAACTTCTTCGAGAATCTTTGTGTAGAAGGAGCACAGAATTGGTACCTCGAATACGCTGCAATAAAAGGAAAAGGCAGTACATTTTTCCAATTACAAAATACGATTCCTAGCAAACCCTGGTATCACAACCTCAACATCAGCAATTTTGAAACCCGCACACTTAACCGCGTCTTCTCCGGTCATGATTATTCTAGATACTGGCTCTGGAAGATGAAAATAGAAAGCGATTGTCTATGTGACACCTGCGAAGTAATTGAAACCACTGAACATCTCCTTTTTTCCTGCTCAAAACACAACCAAACAAGACTAAAATATGAATTAGACAAATACAGCAATATCGAACAGATATATGCCACAAAAAACTCGGATTTGTTTAAAAATGTAGTAAGCTTTCTGAAAGATTCCAAACTTAACATTTGATGTTATAATTAAATCGTTCTCCGTCTCTGTATGACAAGAAAAGTCGATACGACTATAAACAAAAAAGTTGGCAATATAGCTAAAACAGCTGTGCCATAAAAACGCTGTCAGCCCGTAGAAGGTGTCAGCAAGAACAAGAAGAAGAAGAAGATCAGAAACAAAGTATTCCAAGTTCTACCACCAACCAGCACAAGTTTCTCCTTTCCACTGCCCAAAGTGCTTCCAACAATAGGTTGTGAGCCCAGCGACCTTCCTTGCACCGACCTGACGACCTCCCAGTGGCTCCGGTCCTAGTTTGGTTCCAGCTCGACGCTCTTATTTTTGCCCCCTCACCAATGGCACGACGACCTTCCGCCGAAGACCGAGTGGGACAACGAACCAGGAACCATTAGGATGCAGGAACCAGAGCCACTGGAAGATCGTCGATGTCATATGGGGTCGGAGCCACTGGAAGGACGGAGAGCCGGAGACTGTGGAACGTTGTTGGACCAGGAACCAACTGGAAGATCATCGGATTGGGAAGCCAGGTGGAGGTCGACAAGTCAGGAAACACGGGAGGTCGTCGGACAGGTGCCGTGGAAGGTCGTTTGGTCGGATCAATGGAAGGTCGGCGAGTCGGGAGTAAGCGAAAGGTCATCGTGCCATTGGTTAGGCATCGGGTCAAAATGAGAGCGTCGAGCCAGAACCAATAAAGTCGTCGGACCGGTGCCATGGAAGGTTGCTGGGCTGAGACAACGAAGCAATCGTCGGGCCTGATTCACTGGTAGGTTGGTGGGCCGGTACCATAGAACGTCGTCAAGTCAGAAACCAGGTGGTGGTCGTCGAACCAAGAGTCAGTACCATGGAAGGTGGCCAAGCCGGTGCCATGGAAGGTCGTCGAACCGGAAAACCAAGTGAAAGTCTTCGGGCTGGAACCACTGACAGAAGGCGTTGAGGCGAAAGGAAAAACTTTGAGCCGCAGCAAGGTAGTCGAGACCAGAGGTCAAATCGAAGGTCCTCGGATCGGAGCCAGATTGAGGTCGTCGGACCAGGAGCCAATTGCAAGGTCGTCGTACCTGGAGGCCAAATGGTGTTCGTCGAGCCAGGAATCATGGAAGATCGATGGGCTGGAGCCACTGGTGAATCGTCGTGCCGGAGGCCAGAAGTAAGGTCGTCGAGCTGCAACAGGGGCGAGAGCGTCGTGCAATGAATGCGACGAATAAGTTCCAGTGCGTGCGCTGAAGAGGAACAGCCCCATCTTCAGAAGGAGTCGCCAATGGCTCCTTATTGCGTATGTGTATGTTGAGGAGTGTTGAGATTTGTCTCATTGTAGCAAATTATAGGACAAATAAAGTAACAATGGAGATGGTTTTTTTTATAAAAGACAGTAAGGTGAAGTGAAAAAAAGATTTCCAAGTTCTACCACCAATCAGAACAAGTTCCTTCTTTCCACTGCCCAAAGTGCTTCCAACAACACAATCAATTCAAACTGCTCGAACGGCGATACGTTTTAACGGAACATTCTTTGGCCTACTAATCGTGGGATTAATCGGGATAGTTCCATAAATGTGTTTAAAATCCACCAAAATTGTGCAAAATTTTTGTGCAAGAAAATTGAATTATAAGATGACCATCTACATTTCAGTTTGGGTAATAAAAAAAGGTAATTACTGAGAATCGGAAAAAAAAATAAAAAATAGCTGTTAAGTAGGAAACTATGCACTGATTGCGTTTTAAATGATAGAAACTAAAATGAACGCATTTAAATTGTTCAACAGTTTCTACGCTCAAGAGTTCCTCAATAAATAAGCAAGAACTCCTGGAAAAAATATATGTACTCATAAATTGTTTTTTTTGTGTGTTAAAAAATGTTGATGTTTTGAGATTTACAAGCATTATTTATTGCCAAAATTGGTGGATGATGTCTACTGGCCGCTGTAACAGCTGAAACCGGTGCCAGAGCTGATTAGAAAAGACGAAGAACCTTGTACTGAGAGCGTCGAGCGTCTTCACATAACGACCGATGAATCTCAAGGAAAAGTACATTTCCAAGAACGTTGATTTTAGCGATGAACTCGGGAACAAATTTGGGGTACGAAATGAAAAGTGGCGAATGGGATTTTACCGGAGTAGGAGAACAGGAATCACCGGTTCAAAAATACTGATGGAAGAGAGAAGCGTCCCAGACCTGGCTGGATAAGCGTCAACCTAAGAAGTTTCTGGTGAGATCAATCCATTTTTTTGTTTTTATTTCTGATTTCAACTGTACATTTTAAGCATTATCACTTTAAAACCTAACCCTACATAATCATAAGAAGCGTTTGGCAGGGGACTCCACACTTCATCTCTCCCCTTTCCTGTATCTTTTGCGTTTTCATCACATGGTTGGCCTGGCTGTAGTAGTATCTGCAATGCATGTTCTATGTATCAGATACTATGTTGAAAGGAAAATGAGGAACGCAAGTTTTTCATTTTCCAGGATGCATACAACTTTTGGCCGTGTTGGTGTTAGAAGAAGAAGAAGAGTTCCTCAATAAATAAGCAACTGTCCCTTTTCACTCCACTTGGGAGGTGAACAAAAATTATTGTTTAAACACTGATAGTAAATCTTTCTAACCTATTTTTTTTTTGAATAAGTTTGGTGCATGTTAACAAATCTAAATCTAAAACAATTCTGGTGCAGCTTTTAACAGACGTATTACGGAAATAGTCTATAAAATGTCTCGATTCACCTCATTTTACGGTAAAACTTTTCTGCACGCAAAATAATCCGCGGGTAGATACTACGTGAAAATCAAAATAATTTTTATCCAATTGAATTTCACGTAAAACTTGTACGAATGAAATAAGTGAACGCTTCTCCAATAGGATTTTTGCGCTATGAACATTACGTCCAATTTTTTTGCGTTCAACATGTTATGAAGATGATAGCTAGTTAAATTTGTTTAGTACCGAAATGATAAATAGTAGAAAATTGGATTTAATTAACGATATGTTTGCTCTCTGGTCGAACCAAAATTTTGAAAAAAAAATACCAGGCATTGACTAATCGTATTTTATATCTTTCCTTTTAACACCAATGGACTTTTTCAATAAAATCTAAAAAAATTTAAAAATGTCCTGATTTCAATGGGGTAGATAAGTATTTTAGGGGGTAGATTAACATATTTTATATCCGCTCCAATATATACAGTGTCGGACAATTGAATAGGACCGCTCTAATGCAAAATATTCAAATCACCTTTAAATTGCCAATTCAAATATAATAATATGCGACACCTAGCGGCAAGCACTTATTGTAGTATGCAAACTTTGTATACTGCACGTTTGTTGCAATCAAAGCAACCCGTTTGTTCTACTCGACCAGAAAGCTGTCAGAGGGTGAAAAAAGTCGCGTCATAAAATAAGACCAGCTCATCGGTTCGGCTGTTCTGGCATTTTCAGCGCTCTAGATTTGAAGAAATGGTGTTGTTTTCGGTGTTGTTTGTCCATTAAGTATTTCCCATAAAATTAATCATGTAAATCATGAAAACAAACAAAAAATAAAGATTTCCTTCCTCATACTCTGTTTTCAGCGAAAAAGCGAGCGATCATCCGGAATCTGTACAAGGCTGGCAAAAGCCAACGCGAGATTGCCGACTACTTAGGAAGGTCGAAAACTTTCGTTTAAACGCGCTTCACAGCACCGGCAAATGGGAACTGACCGGCCGCCCCCGCAAAACGACGCCGAAGGACGATTCGGCAATCAAGCGGGCCTCGCAAAAGGACCCTTTCAAAGCGTCCAAGCAGATCAGAGACGAGCTGAGCTTATCTGTGAGTTCCCGGACGGTTCAGCGACGGTTGGCGGTGAAGGGACTAGGAGGAAAAAGTCCTCGGAAGGTGCCGATGCTGACGCCGAAGCACTTGAAGGCGCGGCTGAAGTATGCGAAGGACCACTTCGATTGGGTCGGTCCGGAAAAAGAGAAACTATGGAAAATGTGCTGTGGTCGGATGAGACCAAAGTGAACCTCATCGGCTCGGACGGAAAGAGTTGGGTCCATCGCCCACTGGGCTGTGCGTTTATGCCCCAGTATACAAATAAAACATTCAAACATGGAGGAGGTAGCATCATGGTGTGGGGGTGCTTTTCTTGGTACGGGGTGGGTCCCTTGTACTGGATTAACCGGATAATGGACCACCATCTCTACGCCCAGATACTTCGGGAAGTAATGCTGCCACACGCCGAGTGGGATATGCCCCTAAAGTGGCAGTTCCAGCAGGACAACGACCCCAAACATACCGCTAAAACGGTTAAAAAGTGGTTCCAGGATAATAAGGTAGACGTTATGGAGTGGCCAGCACAGTCCCCTGATCTCAATCCACCAGATGTACACCGAAAAATCAAAAAACAAGCAGCAGCTGTGGGAGAGAATCCAGGCGGTGTGGTACGCTATCCCGGTGAGAACGTGCCAAAAGCTGGTGGAGTCGATGCCGAACCGGGTGCGAGAAGTGATGCGTAATAAGGGTTATACCACCAAGTACTAACCCTGCAAATCGATCATGGTATGAATTTTCCTTTTTTTTTAATTTTTTTTACCATGAATTCTAAAGCGGTCCTATTTTATGTCGCGTTATTTTAGTCAATAAGTATGCTGAAAACGCATTTTTAAATAAAGAACAATTGTTTTAACTACGGATGATTTTAATTTCTTCGAAGAATGGAATTTACAATTTGTAAATGGTTTGATGCACTTAAATGGAAATTTTTTTCTCAAAGTTTTGTCACTTTCTGTTTTGGATTGAGCTGTAGTTCTATTCTATTGTCCGACACTGTAACTTTTTTTATTTGGCGTTTTGTTCAGTTTGTTCGAATCCCATACATTTCAAAGTCCTTAATTATCACAAAAGTTTTCTCCACAGAAAACGGAGATGGTAGTTTTCTCTAAGAAACATAGACTTGCTCAACCTAAGCTTCAACTCCTAGACAGAACGATCACTCAATCCAGGTTTTTATAGTATCTTGGGGTTTGGTCTGATTCCAAGTGTACCTGGAGAGCCCACATTGAGCATCTGGAAGAAAAATGCCAACAAAGAATAATTTTTTCCGATCAATCACTGTCACCTGGTGGGGGGCCATCCAGAAGATCTTTTAAAATTATATCGAACAACTATTCTCTCAGTGATGGAATACGGTAGCTTCTGTTTCCAGTCAGTTGCCAAAACTCACCTCATCAAACTCGAGCGTATCCAATACCATTGTATCCGGATCGCTTTGGGCTGGATGCCCTCGACATATAACATGAATCTTGAAGTGTTGGCAGGAATACTCACTTGAAAAGTTCAATATAACGATTAACGACTGCTCGATAAAAATCTGAATATAATTTATTATTTAAGCCATGACGTTGCTAACAGAGACAAGAAGGTTAACATTTCCAAAATTAAATGAATGAAACGTTGCAGTGATTATGGAAAATATCAAAGATAAGCTTCTCTATGAATGAATACGTGGTGTAGAAACCGCATATTAACACACCCTTATCTTTCCAGAATAGGTACATACTTCCTTTCACCTTTGCGAACCCGCGCATTCTTCCAATCAATGAAGTGGATGATTTGTCTAATAAAATTATTCATCCTTGTGCAATAGCCTGGTAACGACGATCTAACTTCATTTAGACAATCGAAACTTGCAACTCGATGCATTCGGAACATCCGCCGTTGACTGTTGCTGTTCCACTACGGCCGATCACAGAACGTGCTCCCGGAGAACGCGAAAAATTGCTTAAAACAATCAAATAAAAACAAATGATGCATAACCTTGTACGCAATCCGTGATCAGCCACAGCTGTCAACATTAAACTACGATCACCATCAGCATCATCAGCGCAAATCGGGAGGTGTTTTTCCAGTGTGTTCTGAATGAATGAAGATTATCGATCTGTAATTGCCATTTTTTCTCAACTATTTGACAATCTTTTATGTGTAAATACCTATGCCAATAATGATTATTATGACGATAATCTGACACAAACTGGTCCCCTTGGACCTCTGACCCTGGCCAATGGTGGTTGGTTGGAAAAAGAGACCGAGCTTAGGGCTGACTTGGGCCCGACCCTTTGGAAAAAATTTTTGTACCGGAGGAAAATCGATCATTTTAGCGCGCATTACTGCCGTTCTGGGTGAGGCAAATAGACATTCGCTGTAGCATTTTTTTTTTACTTTTAGACAAAACACTGAGCAGTTTTCGAAAAGAACTGTAATCGTTTTGGATAAAAATTTATGCCGGAGCCAAACAAAATCAACAAAACTATTGTTTTGTGTATGAGACATGCTCAGTTTGATGAAATTTGCAAACCTGTTCAATTAATCCTTTGATGTACATTGTACAAGCTAATTTCTCAGATTATGTGGAAAAAAATCCCTGGCTAGACTTCTCGAAGAATGGCAGCGGCAGCGGAGACATGCTGATCGAGTTTAGCCAGACCAAGCGATTCTTCACGAAGATGGATCTCTTTGTGGCACAGGTGATTCTGCAGCAGCTCCGCCTGAAGGAAAAATCCACGGCTGTGGAAAAGTTTGTCACCTACACTCAGTACCATCCGAAGATTTCCGCGGACTATCGAAGCTAATTAGCGCAAGCTGGCGGTCTTTCGGGCCCTTTGCGATTTGTACAAGCTTTTCTGGAACGGGATTCCTCCTATGATAAGTATTTGCAGAAGACCAGGATGATATTCTTCCATGCAACGCAAACGCTGCGAGCCCATACTAAATCAATTCTTCCAGAAATTGGGTGAAGATTTGGAAATAGGAGTTACATAGCTCAGGCTAGATATCACTTTCTGCCCTCAAAGAATGATAGCGGCTGCGGACACATGCTGATTCAGTTGAGCTAGACCAAAAGATTCCCCTCGGAGATAGACCTCTTCGTGGCACAGGTCAATCTGCAGCAGTTCTGCCAGGAGGAAACATCAACGGATGCAAGAACGTTTGCCACCGTCTCACGATACCATCTGGAAATTGCCTTAATTAATTTTATTGAAAACTTGTAACTTGCAATCAGGCTTGAAAATTTTCGTTCATGTCTTATGAATGAGAAAATCTAATCTTAGTCACCATCATGTTTTTTCGAACTATGTCTTCGAGCATGTCATGACTGATATTCCTAATACTCATGACTGGCGACAAGAATACTATATCCCGTGAGAAGAATGGTTTTCACAAGTGAGAAAAGCAGGCATTGAATGACTGATATGCTTCAATATATACTTCGAAGACATTTTTATATCGTTATTTTCATAAATTCTGCCATGTCTTTTCCCAGGAAACTATAGTTGAAGCGATCAATTTTCAAAATAGTTTATGAGAGCAAGAAATCGTTTGGATTAAGGAGATGTATATCATCAGATACTGTTTCATGCTTTCATGATCACTTTTCAAGAGAGTTCAGATAACTAAAGAGATTGCGTTTTAAGGGGTCGTAAATGAAGGCACTATATTTAATTAGATATGAAAGAACAAAACGCAATGGTCCAGATGGTTCACACATATTTATTAATCTCAGATACGAAACACAACTGAGGGTAAAAATCTTGTGTATAGTTAGTTCAACATTCCGAAGATTATTTTATTTTTCCTTTAATTATTCTTTAAGAATGTTTGAACTTTATGAAGCTTGTATGTTTTCAGTGGTGATGAAATAATAATTCAAGTTTTAGACATATATTTTTCTACAATTAAAGCCTTAGACTAAAATCAAATAAAATTCTATACTGTTCTGTTAGTTTTATGATGATGTTGTGTTGAAAATTCTGTCTGTTACCCGGCGAATAGCACTATCAAGTAACTCGGGGTTTAGTTTCAAAAGTAAAATTTCTTCATGAACATGTTGTTCCAGATTTGTTCTGTGATCAGACAGAATTAGCGCCAGAGCACTAAATGCTCTTTCAACCGAAACTTGGTTTGATGGTGTTGCAAGTGCTACCAAAGCTACTGCAGCCAGTTGAGGATGGGAGGTTTTTCTTCCAACCCAGTAGTTCCATACGTCGAACTTGTGAGGTTGGCGCTGTTCTAGCTCTTGAGCTTTTATCTGTTGTAGTAAACTCGCTATTTCAGAGTTCGAAGAGTTGGAAGAGTCTAAAGATCCTCCAAACATCTCTGTGAACATGTCGTCGATATCATCTGATGTTTCATGAGCTTCATGAGCGAACAATTCTTGATTATTTGGAGGTCTTAAATTTTTCATTCGGATCCACAAATTACTGACATATTGCTGGAAGAATTAACTTATAAAAAAAAAGTTAAATTTTAAATTGCTGTTTTACCTGAATCCGGTCTTTTTGATTTGCGTCGAAAACAGTGGATCCCATGTAATTGTATCTTGGATCAACATAAATAGCCACGTCGAAGACCATGTTATCCTTTAAGGCATTTAATCGCTTATCCAGAGCTGCGCACAGAGGCCCTGAAAATCTGTTTCCGATTAGATTCTTTATCTGTCTTGAAGTAATAAGCCATTGTTTAAAAAATTCTGTAAAAGTTTGAGAACTGGACTGCATTTCTTTCGTCATGATGTAGAGAGGTTTGAAGGCGATCGAAAATTCTCTAACGTATTGCCACAGCTCATCCGTTAAATCTAAAACAAAAATTAAAATGCTGTCTGTTAAATTTTCAATTCTCTGTTCATCCTGAAAAATAAAATTGAAATTTTTCCAAGTACGAGACTAAAAACATTTTTACACTGGAGTCGCATCAATATTTTTTTTAATTATTCAATTGCAAGAAAAAAATAAAAGCTTACTCAAATCCGGGAACTGCTTGCATAAATCGTTGTAAAAACTTTCATGTTTTAGGAAGCTGCTCACCAATTTGAATTTTCCGCCCCAACGCGTGGCGCCCCACAATGGAGCGTATTTTGCACCGTGATGATCAAAAAAATATTTGTATTTAATTTGTCGCGTTAATTTTGCCACTTTGGTCAGCATTTTGATGTTCGGGTCTTCTTTGCCAATAACATCATACACGACAAGCTGCAGGGTATGGGTAGCGCACCGGACAACATTCAATTGCTCCGCCAACTCACCTTTCAGATTTTCTACCCTTTCGTCCACAATCTCATCTGGATCATCTTCTTCGAGGATATCAGATAAAATGGTTTCAGCATACAGATTTCTTAGTGATTTGGCGGCTGCAATGACATTTGCTCCGTTGTCAACTGTTACGGCAAAGATTTGATCGAGGCAAATATTATATCTAGCCATAACTTCCAAAATTTTTGCTTTCAAGTATTTAGCAGTCTGCCTTTCTGTAGCTTCAATCATTGCTGTGAAAAAAATTTAAATGATAATTAAAAAAAAAATCTATAATCCTGATCCTTATTTGGCGTTCGGAAAAATTAAATCAAATGAATTGTAAGGCAATATTTTCAAATTCCCGGTTTTTGTCCCGGTTTTCCCAATTGAGATTTTATGGTTTTCCCTGTTCCAAAAATCGTAGATAAAACAAACATAATCATGGGCGATGAATTGCGTATGGAATAATCGATTTATAAATAAACTTAATTTCAAGTTTGGATTCATTATTTAAATTTTAATTTTAATTTCTGGCACTAATTTTGTTTTTGGAATAGGAAATCATGTTGTATTTTATAGCTTGGCTGCTGATTGATATTCTAATATTTTTCTTCTAAAGATCTTAAAACAGGTTCCGTAACATCATTCTCATTTGAATACTTATTCCTGATGCAGATTGAGTTCTGGACTAGTGTATAACAATTCAAGTTATAAGATAGATGTTGAGCTTAAATCTTAGTTTTCGAGATGTGAATTCAATCGAAAACTGTCTGATTTCAACGTATGAATTCACATCAGAACTATAAAATCGCAGCATTGAATTTTTTTTTAAATTCCTTTTACTTATTTCTTCATTCAGGTTTTTTGGGTCTATTTTTCCATATATTTGTAAAGAAAATGCACAACGGCAAACAATATTTAAATACTTACGCTTTAGAAATTAACTACCATGATTTAACGTATTAAATTTCCACAGTTGTGAAAAGTTTATATAATTTAAACATTTTTTTACATTCACTGCAGTACATAATAAACGAAAGCTAAGAAATAGTTTATGGTCGAGAAATTTTTCTACGACGAATTTTGCCTAGACAAATGTATGCGCTTTGATTAAAAGATCTATTTTTTTAACAAAATTCCCAGCTTTTCCTGGCGTTTTACTCATGAATATCGCGACATTTTACCGCTCTTCCCAAATGGTTTAAAAAGTTTCTGAGAAAAATTTTCGTCTTGATGAATTGAATTGGATGGATTTTTATATGGTAAAAATACTCGATAAATGATTTTCCCGGTTTTGATTTAAAATTCCAGGTTTTCCTGGTCCCATTTTCAATTCCCGCTCTTTTCCCCATTTTTCCGGTTCGCTGGCCACCCTGAGTCAATGTTTTTGACCGATCCGGAATATAATACATTGATTTTGTTCCAAGTCGGTCAAAAACAGCGACCTGACGGATTTTCCAAAAATTCCTTTTTTATTCACTCAAAACATTTACTTACCTAAATTTCTTATAACTTCCAAGCCTTGTTTTTCATACTTGGCATTTATTCCGATTATGTGGCGTTGCTTTCGACAGGCCGTGTCAATTTTGAGGCAAAGCAAACGCCCTTTCACCTCATCAGATATCACCCGCACCATTTCTTCTGCTATTTTCTGGATATAATCTTTGATGTTTTTCCGGTTCATGGTGATACTCACGCTATCGGCAATTGGTTGGTGCAATAAATTATGCCCGGGAAGATTGAATATTTGCAGCGGGCAATTGTCCAGCACCACCATTTTGAGGCACGACTCCACATATAGGCTCGCATCGATGGCAATGAGTTTTTTTGGCACTACTCGAATTTTATTACCTGTATTGGGGATGAATAAACCAACTGGTTTAAAATCCAAAAAAAAAAATTATTACCTGTATCACCGGCACAGAAACCTTTCGCGATGGCTATTTCTGTGTGCATGACCCGGAAATGACGGACCATATTTCCGGGATCATACTTTTTCTGCCGGTATGAACATGTGCTAAGAGGATCAATCCGGCAAAATGTTCCATCTTTTTCCAGGGTGACAAAATCCTTCGCCGTCGCTGCAAATGAGCGTTTTGGCGCTTTTCTGGAACACATTTTCGTGACTGCTTCTAACCACCGTTGAAAACGAATGACTGATTGTGTGGAAAAAAAACTTATGTAGAATTGCCTTAGTGATCGTTCTCATGGCACGTCTTTCAAAACCGGTCATGAATGATTTTTTTGTGTTGATCACGAAAGCAAGCTAAGAAGACTGGTCGCCATGTGATGATATATGGATCAGCTGAAATGAATGGAAGCTCGAAACGTGACTGAAACCTGCATTTTCTTTCACAGCACAAACCAAGCAATCATTTCGTTTCTGCTTTCATTGCGAGAGATTTTCAAATTGGTGACATATGAAAAATAAATCGACTCTTTGGTCGCAAAATTTAGCTCGCGACACTGACATAATCCCATCCCTGCTTGCAATAAATTTATTAAAACGTCCCTGCACTTTGTGTCCGAGTTGCATACAAAAAAGTTGCTGCTGAGTTTTTAACTTTTATCGTTAATGGATTTTTTTTATACACACTCATTTGGCAGAACACATCAAATTTCTCAAATTGACCTGTTATTACGTAGTGCCGTGATCTATCAAAAAAAATGGGTCATTTTGACTGACCAATATTACACTTTTTTTTAAACCGCTCGTATAGGCTTTAAGATAGGTGGTTTTTTAGAAATTGTCAAAACTTCAACAGCTTTCATTCAACTGATACAAAAAAAAATCGTACATTATCCACAAATATTTGCGCTGTTAAACCGGTTTGTGATTTTCACACACCACGCAGATTCAAAATTTACACATTATTCGAATTAGTCTGGAAAAGAAAAAAGTGTGCGAAATCACATTTGTTGCTTTTAAGTGCTACTTGGAGGAATCGTTTGGCAGAAACTGAAGAGGAGTTTTAAAAAAACGTTCAAAATCCTCATTTTATTAAATAAAATCACTTTGAAAAATCACCAGCATTTCATTCGGCTCCAATCGTAGAATGAAAATAGCGGCCCTCTTCCATATTTTTATTATTTTCCACATTTTTCTATTCAAGCGCTTTTTTTATTTCACACATTTTTCCCCGTTCAAACGGTTTTTGCATATTATGTGAAACGCCAACATTTGTTTGCCTTAAAGGATATTTTACATTTATGTGCAGTAGTACTTTCACACATTTAATGCGTTGGTCTACTTATCTCGATAATGTGTGAAATGATTTGTCAGTGTTCATAAATCGATGACCACTCGTGGTAAATTAATTTTAAATATAAATTGATAGACAGAGCTAATAAAACACGTGTGGTTTGTAGGAAGTCTTACAATGGAATGAAAATTTATTTGGTTGCTAACTATAACTAATAACAACGGGTTACTTAGTTCAATACTCCTCCTTAACCGGTTGTTTCTTGATCCCCATCGCTTCACGGTTTCTCTCCAGCTTCACACGTTGCAGGGGTTTCGTAAGACCATCAGCTATTTGCTCTTCTGTGCAAATGTAATCCAGATCCACGATTTTCCTTTCCAGCGCCTCATGAATGTAGTGGTGGCGAATATCGATGTGCTTCGTGCGTGCCGTATATCCACCGTTTCTGGCGATACAGATTGTGCTTTGATTATCACAAAACAGACGAACGGGTTCTGATTTGCCGAATTGCGACAACAATCCTCTCCACCACGACGCTTCTTGAACTGCAGCGGAGACAGCCATATACTCCGCTTCACATGTCGAAAGTGCCACGGTGGGTTGCCTCTTGCAGGCCCAGGATACTGCTCCACCTTGGAATAGGAATACGTATCCACTAGTTGATCTGCGATCGTCCATGTCCGCTGCCCAGTCCGCATCGGAAAATCCAACCAACTTCGACTCGCCGTTCTTCGTATACTCGAGCCTCATCGAAGATGTTCCACGCAGGTACCGCAGAACGTGTTTCACAGCTTCCCAGTGAGCGCTGCATGGATTTTGGTTGAAGCGACTCAACATATTGACCGCAAAAAGGATGTCGGGTCGGGTGCATTGCGCCAAATACATTAAGCAGCCAACCGCCTCTTGGTATGGAACCTTTTCCATACGCTCGCCATCACGTCCATCGCTTGACATCTGCTTGGTGAGCTTGATACCAGGATTCAACGGGGTAGCTACCGGCTTGGCATTCTGGATATGGAACCTTTCCAGAACGGTCTCGATGTATGCCTCTTGGTCCAACGCAATAGTGTCCTCCAGTCGGGTGACCCGGATGCCCAAGCAGTTCCGAACTGGTCCCAAATCCTTCATTCGGAACGTACACTCAGAAAAATACTATTATGTATGCCATAAGATTCTCTTATGAAGTGGCGCCATAAGAAAAATTAATGAAATTCATAAGATTGTCTTATGACGCGAATGAATTCTGAAGATGAACGCCTACTTCAATGAGAGGTTGTTACTTTTCATAAGTTTGCCAAATTTGTTTAAAATTAAATCCTTCATGGTCACCATCAGCAGCGCATCAACAGACGGCTCCATCAAAGTTTTTTTTGCCGCATCTTACTCTTCGACCTTTCGGTTTTTGCCGATCAGCTTGCTGAAAAGTAAACAAATAATGTATTTTAGTTTACTAATATATTCAACGTTCACACCAAAAACATCAAATCGAACTTACCATTCCGGAGATAACAATAACATTTAACATTGAAGGAAAACTATAATAACTTTGAACTGGCGATTGCTTCGTACTGTTAGATGATGAAAAAAAAACTGATGCTTTGAATGAATGTGTTCATCATTTTTTCACAATGCCGTTTCTTCTATCTTTCATAAGAACATGGTATGAAAATTGAAAGAATTTCATAAGACTCTTATGAAAAATTAGTTTGGACGCAAAAAAGTGGTTCATAAGATGTATCTTATGAAATTTATAATAAGATTTCCTCTGAGTGTACTGCTTAGCTTCATTTTGATGTCATCTTTTTCGGTCTTGTCGCTTGCGAAAATCATGACATCGTCAACATAAATGGCAACGAACAGCATTTGCCACCTTTGCAGCGGTGGTACAAACACGGATCGTATTTCGATGGAACCAAGCCGAGCTTTTTCAAAGCTGCATCCAATTTCCGGTTCCATACCCGGCTCGATTGCTTGAGCCCGTACTGCGCCTTTTTCAGGCGACATACTAGCGGCCGCTGTCCAGAGCGTCCAGGTTCTTCGAAGCATGGCGGTTGTTCTATAAAGATTTCCTCTTCCAAATCACCCTGTAGGAACGCGGTGATTGCATCCATCTGGTCGATGTGTAGATCGTGCTTGGATGCCAGGGCGAAAAGGTATCTCAGGGAACTGTGACGAACCACGGGTGAGTAGGTTTCGTCGTAGTCCACCCCCTTTCGCTGAGAAAATCCTTTGATGACCAGGCGAGCTTTGTAACGGTCAACTTTCCCTGCGGCGTCGTGCTTCGTCTTGTAGACCCATTTGCACCGGATGACCTTCCGCCCCTTCGGAAGTTCAGTCAAGGACCACGTGCCATTTTCGATGAGTGCGTTGTACTCCTCCTGCATCGCCTGTTTCCACTTCGCAGAATCGCCTCGACCCAGAGCCTCAGCATGCGTTGTCGGATCGTCATTGAGCATGACATCCGCGGCCTTCGGAGCGATTTTTGCTACAGCACCCAGCTGTTGCGGATTTCCACCTTCAGTAGACGGACCAGCGGTAGTGGACGACCCAGTAGTAGATGATGCCTGTGAAATATTGCGACGCGGTAGACCTTTGAACGTAATCGAAAAATCATCATACTTGCCTGGAATCTTGTGCTCCCGATCGCTTCGCCTCAACACCTGTGCCCGAGGTGGTTGATAATTTTTGCACGGGGGGAGCACAGTGATGGGGGTCACATCAACAATTGTAGCATCAGATAAGTTACCGTTTTCGTCGCTTGATACCTCGGCAACACTTTCGCAATCGGTGAAAAATTCGTCATCTGTTTCCGGAACCTGATTGCTGCCTTCAGATGCTCGTCGATGTGAGGCTGATTCAGTACGGGGGACTTCTTCGATTTCAAACTGCACCATGGTCGGTTTGCGGTCGCTCGGCGTATCGAGAACCACTTTACCTTCATCGATGAAATCAACCGAAATGCTCTTGAATAGATGTTTGGCCTTCATGTCGTACATCCGGTAGCCTTTTGTTTCTTCGTCGAAACCGAGAAGCCGACATTCCCGAGATTTCGCATCCCACTTTGCTCGCTGTTGCTTCGGAACATGGACCATACCTACGGTCCCAAAAATTCGAACGTTGGAGAGATCAGGTTTCTTACCTGACCAGGTTTCTTCCGGGGTTACTTTGTGCCCATGCGTGGGGGAACGGTTAACCAGATAAACCGCCGTCTGCACTGCTTCCGCCCAGAAACGCTTCGCCATACCAGCCTCGAACAGCATGCACCTTGCACGCTCGACAATCGTTCGATTCGCTCGCTCAGCCATGCCGTTTTGCTCAGGTGTGTAATCATTTGACCTCTGGTGCCGGATGCCGTGTTCTCTCAGGTACGCTTGCATTGGTCCGTTGACGTACTCCTTGCCGTTGTCGCTGCGAAGAATCTTGAGCTTTCTTCCGGATTGTCGTTCCGCCAGAGCGTGGAAAATCTTGAATGCTCTCAGAACCTCTTCTGCTGACTTGCTTTGCAGGAAATACACCCACATCTTGCAAGTTTTGTCATCTACAAACACGATATAGTAACGTGCCCGTGACAACGACTTCACCTCCATCGGCCCGCAGATGTCAGTATGGACCAGCTCCAGGATGTCCGTCGCTCTTGTGCCTGGGTTTTTAAACGAATGGCGATGCTGTTTTCCCATCGGACATACCGTACAGTTGCCTTCTGTTTCCTTGATGATCTTGACGCCGTTGACCAAACCGTTGCCAAGTTTCTTGACTCCATCAAGGTGTAGGTGGATGCCAGACATCCAAACTGCCAACTGACGAACAAGCTAGCACGCTTCCCGTACGTTGTTCCAGTTTGAAAATATCGCTGGAACGTTTTCCAGTCGCTAGTACTTCGCCGGCTTGATTCAGTACCTTGCAGCCCGATTTGTCGAAAATCATTCGGTGGCCTTTCTTGACAATTTGGTTGACGGAAAGCAAATTTACTGATAGTTCCGGTAGATACTGAACTTCTCTAACAAGAGTATCGTCACAATGGCAACGTGGACGCAAAACAACTGAACCTGTTGCTTTGATTTCCATGCTTTTTCCGTCTGCTGCCACCACCGTTCCGCTTGAGGGCTTGATGTTTTCCAGCAGCTCGCGAGTTTTCGTCATATGAACACTCGCTCCAGAGTCGAAAATCCATTTGTCGTTCAAGCGCCGCATCAACCGTCGGGATTTGGAGCTCTTGCAGCAACTTTGTCTTGATTGCGTCTCCAGTGATGGGGAGCCCGGAATTCTCCAGGGCCATTATCATGGGACGGTACTCCGACGGAAGCCCTGCCAGGAGCATGGAACCAATCCACTCCTCGGAAATTTGAAAACCGATGTTGTTCAGTTGATGACCAGCCGAAATGATGGTGTTCACGTAGTCGGCCATGGAATCGCAGGATGACAGATCGGTTTTTGCGAATCGTTGAAGAAGACCAACCTTTCTGTCCAGACCACGGTCCTCGAATGCGGATTCCAATTTCTCCCATACTTCTCGAGCAGTCCTGGCGTCCATGACGTGGACATAATTGATGGGATCGATCAGCAAAATCACTTTCGCTCGTGCCTTCCTATCCTTTGCACCGTCGACGGCTTCGTAGGTTCCATCCGGCTCGCGCTCCGGCTTGACCGTACTCCACAACTCTTCGAGTTCCAAAAGAGTTTGCACCGCAAACTTCCAGGTGCTCCAGTTCTCGCGACCTAGGAGTCGTTCGATTCCGGGGGTGCTTGAAGTGCTTGAGACGCTTGAAGACATTCTTGCTGAATTCCGAAAAAAAATCTTCCTACCAAACGGTCAGGCCCATAACCTGATAGACAGAGCTAATAAAACACGTGTGGTTTGTAGGAAGTCTTACAATGGAATGAAAATTTATTTGGTTGCTAACTATAACTAATAACAACGGGTTACTTAGTTCAATATAAATTACACTCGTTACAGATCTATCTGGAACCGCGAAAGATGTGGAAAGTCGCTTGACAGATCGAAAACGTTAATTCTAATTGGCAGTTAGCCATAGGCCATATTGAAAAGACAATTTTTACAAATTTGAAAGGCTTCCGAATTACTGAAAGATTTACATTCTTTCAGCGGTCTTCATCTCGATCCCTCAAGGAAATGAATCAAAATGACAAATCCTAGGCAAATTCTGTATTTGTAAAAAAGCAGCGTGTAAGCGTGCAGCGAAAACAATTTCGATAATCATTATTTAAAAAAAAAATGTAATAACCTAGCAAATTTAATATTTGATAACCTTCACTTTATTTTTATTAAGTATTCCTTGCATACAATATTTCTAACTACGAAAATCGGCTCACATTCCCACTGAGCGCAAGCATTTCAAACAGGGGAATGGCATCTCTATCCTTTGTCATTCAATTTGACAACCACCAACATTTTTTGGGCCCCAAACAAACCTGACATTTGACCACTGACTGTACTCAATGTGGTTAAAAGAAGGTGATGAACAAACACGCACACTATTACAGAACTCGTTATTCTAAAAGTAAAATGGTAAACAAAGCCTACGTCACTTGCCAGGATGTTCATTTATCCTAGGCGAGAATCGTAAACAGCAGTTGGCAATGATTTTTCTTTCTAGTTTTCGCTGGTACAGCGATGATGGTTGTTTGTTTGAAAATGCAACTGACGTCACGAATTGTCTTGGTTACAATGTTTACAAAAAACTTTTTCTGACACTTAGCACGGGATTTCCATCGCCACCTGATATATGTATAAAGGTTGGTCTGTACTGACTGGACACTCGATTCTACTTTTTGACTAACCCAAGATGGCTGTCGACACCAAGGTTTTTTGAAACACGAGGTTCTCCGACTTTCACAGTAAGTAGGCGAGGACTGAGCGGGGCGTTTGTTTACAAACATAAGATTATTTGCTCAGCTTTTCTGTGGTTTGTTGGTAAACAAACTACATGAGTTCCACAGGTGCATAGCCTTAATAGACAAAATGACTGAATCGGGAATTTGGTATACGGTAACACCTCCTATATGTACACACCTTGGTCGACACCAGAGGCGCATCCATTATTATTTTGACATTGGTTGTCTCGGCTACAATTGTTTCTTACAATTTCTGTTACTCGTGTGAGCGATAAACATAAACAAAATATTGTTCAGTATTTTACAGTGATTTAAAAATACGAATTGCATTACAATAGGACGTCAATGAGAGTACACTGCCGGTTTAAATAGCGGAGGAGGTTTGTTTTTTTTTTTCATTTTTCACGGGATTTTAATTATTTATATGAATTATTCATCGTGATAGCGAAGGAGGGAATGTGTCGTGCAGCTTCCAAAGCTTTCCTCGGGACTACGAAAGGTAATTATTGTTTCTGTTATATTCGCGGTATAATTTCTAAATTATAACCAGCTGTCTCCGCTGAGTTCTCGCTTGTGGATCAAGCGAGCTTCTAGAGACTTTTAATTTGGAAGGAATAGCCTTAGTCAGCCGAATGCGAATTAGTTCGTTACACTTTCCGAATAGTTCGTATTAGAATCCTTCACGTAAGGATCAAGGGTAAGTATTAAATTTTACTGTACAGTTATTTAATTTTATACAGCGATGTTATTTTTTAGTTTGTTGGCAGGGACTGTATCCATTGAATCTACACCTTTCATACTGGAGGAACTTAGTGAATATTCGGAAAACTCTGAAAATGCTTTCGAAACTTGATTTGAATCCGTTGAATACTTTGAAGCGGCCCTTCAGAACACATAAATTTCGATGGCATCCTAGATGCTAGAAAATACGAATCGATAGAATTTTTAGAGAACGAAAATTCATTCGAAAACAATTCGGAAGCATACGAGTTCATTAAATATTTGGATACGAACGTATGTTCTAAAGACTTTGATCGCAAAGTTTCGGTCGAATAATCTCCCGATTACAAATCGCTCTATTTGGCCGAGAAAAATAAAAACAGTTTTCTCGAAAAATGCTTGCAAGAATAAAAAAAAATTTATTATTCTAACAAGGTCAGCGAACGCAAAAAAAACTCTTATTATTAAAAAAACAGATAGATCCCTTGAGAAAAAAATATGAAAATGCTTGATGCTCAAAAAATTGAAGATTAACGAATTTGCATATCGTCAAAAACAAAAAAAAAAGTGCTGTACAACTTGTTGATGAACTCAAGACGCAAGCCAAATGTTCGGAGATATATTCAAAAGGCAAAAAAATTGCGGTTGGATCTTATTTGGCTGGACCAGCTTTATGTCGATATTTGGCTAGTAGTAACAGGTTGGTCCTACCAAGCGAAAACGAAAATTTTGCGGTAGCCGCAAAACTAAACAACGACATCCTTAAACGGTTGACTGAAAAAGTTTTACCATTCTCTCTAAACGTGAACGTTACCATTGCTATACATGGAATCTCGATAAAAGCGGTGTTACATTACAATACCAAAAATGACACATTAACCGGTTTTCCTGATACCGGTTGCCTAAAACGTTTCGGGAAAAACTATGCTTGTATTCTTGCTACCGAAGCAGTAGCTATTATCAAAAATTATCCATTACCGTTGGCATTTATATGCAAAATTTTAAGAGCTAGGTATCTTTAAATATACATATATATTTTTGCTATTATGGTCTGCGAAATAAATAAGCATGATGTTCAGCGATGGGTGCCTTCAACGTAAACGGCTAGCAGAAAAAGGGATTAAAAAGATTCAAACAGGTAACATTTTTTTCCCTTAACAATTGCGTACCATGTGACCATGTCTAAACGTTTATTTCTATTATTTTAGGCTGTGGGGTATGTGTTATTTAGCTCATAACACTCTTGGAAGTACCGTCCAATTTAAACTGATTGAGGTAACGGTTAGGGCTTCGAGACTTCGCGGATTGTATCCTCATTATATCCTGCGGATTGTAATCAATAATGTTCGACACCCCACATTTATTTAAAAATACCAAAAGTAAGTGCAACGACACAATGCAATGATTAACAGTGAAATAGCATCAATCAAGTACCTATATTGAAAAACTTGTTGCCAAGGTTATTCAAATACTTTATACTCCCCTTGCTTGTACCATTTTAGGTAATTTTAACCTTTTGTTGCTAAAATATTCTCTGCGTGTATATGTCATTATTGTCATCGTTATTAAAAAAAAAAACATAAAAAAAATTAGCGTGAATCAAACGTGAAAACGGCAAGCTAATCGGAATCGACAAGTCGCCATTGCGTTCGGCTTAATTACCGCGAGTTTGTTGCTGATTCCGCCAACGCGTTGGAGTTACACCCGTGCCCTACAGAACGAGACGCTGCTGATTCCAAGACCGTTACGGGAGGAACGAAACTAAAGTCGTATAACCAGGTCAGTAAATCCCCATTCAACATCCTCGAGCGGGCAAATAAAAACAAAAATAGGGGAGATGAGGGCATAACGGGCACCCAGGGCATAATGAGCACTCCTTTTTTCTACATAAGTTCGTATTTTCTTAAACAAATTTTCATAAGGACTTGTTTTGTACTACCCATAGTATTAATTTTTCACCAAAAAAAAGAAATATCCTTTTCATCTTTACAGAAATATTAAATAATAACCAGCTAGGTTCTCAAGTGACGAAAATATTATAATTTTTTAGCACCACCAAATAAGCTTTTATGACCTTTAAATCCTCTTGATCTGAAATGTATGCATTGCAACATGATCTACACATTGTTTCTTAATTTTCAACATCATAAAATTTTTGATTTTTCACTTTAATAAATTTAAAAACGCTTTTTTACTTTAATTTGTTCACTAGAGGCGAACAGAGCACTATCAATGAAGGCATAATGAGCATTTTCTGCCGGGGAATCTAGCAGCGAATTCAACTCGATGAAGTCAACTGAATAATAGAGCTACAGCTTGACTCGTTTCGTCTGTCGATTTGGCCTATTGGTTAGATGTCGGAGAGGTAATCAGCAGACTCGAGTTCGATTCCTGTTCGAGGGGATTTTTTTTGCACATACCATTCATGATTGATTTTTTTTATTGTTACATTATACGGCTAAAAGCATCAAAGCATCATCCGTCAAACAAAACACCAGAAACATAATGTATGAGCATGTGTTAATTCTTTGAATGCTACAAACAGACCTAGATTATTTTGTTATTGCTTTGTTTGATTAATCTACGCCTCACCGTTTAGTGCAATCATGATCATGAATGATAAATGAAAAAAAAATCACCTCGACCAGGAATCGAACTCGAGCCTACTGATTACCTCTCCGACATCTAACCAATAGGCCAAATCGTCAGACGATACAAGTCAAGCTGTAGCTCTATTACTCAGTTGACTTCATCGAGTCGAATTTGCTGCTAGAATCCCTGGCAGAAAATGCTCATTATGCCTTCATTAATGGTGCTCATACTGCCTCGGGGGGTTTCTCATTATGCCTCTACAGGGACTGGTTTTCAGCTTTCGGCAAAAATTTTTAAAATGCATTTTTAAACGTTTTTATCTACTCTTTCAAGTTTCATCCAATTAGGCAATAGACTATTTGACTTTCTGAACACGAAACAATGATGTAATTCACATATTACAGCTGTTCTCTACGGTTAAATAAGCGTTTTTCTTAAGGTGGCCATTATGCCCCCATCTCCCCTACTCTCCATCAACAGTTCTGTACAAGGCTTCCATACAGAACTCTGGAAGGCTGGGATGCGGAAGGATCTGAGATCGGCAACTAGACCGAACAAGGCAAGGAAGTCTCATTGGATTTTTGATGGTAAACAAGGTAAACTGAAGACCCCTTTTATAGAGAGCGGACACCGGAAGAAATAACTTCCGATCACTATTGGCTTCAACGAACATTTCCCAGATCCCCAAATTGGGGCTTTTATTGGGAGCTGAAAGCCGATGGTCCATGGAGTCAGTGTTTTTCTGGAGCCGAAGATTGTTCCGTCCGGAACTGGTGCCGTCTCCTCCCGGAAGCTAAAACTAGATGTTACGCTTGCTGCCAGTGGTGCCCAAGCCTACTTCGGTCATCTGATGACAACACTGGTCGCTATAAAGAAGAAGGAAAAGAACAAGTAAGTACTAGCGCTAGAAGAAAAAGAAGAAGCAGTGGTAAAGTAAGAAGAAAAATAAGAAGCAGGCAAGCAGGAAGAAGAAGCAGCAGTAAAGAAAGGAAAAGTGAAGAGGCCAAATGGAAGAAGAAGAAGAATAGACGTGGAATGGAAGAAGAACAAGTGTAGAAGCAGAATGGAGGAAGAAGAAGAGAATGATGATGAGCGGGAGTAGATGAAGAAAGAGAAGGAGATAATATGCGGTCTAAGATAGAAAAGAGGATGAAATATAGTCTGTAAGCAACAAATATGTTTTGGTTTTATTTTGTGGCGTAGTTTTATGAATGTTTTAGTTATGTGTGTTCCTTCCCCCACCGCTAACCGGGAGTGAAGACAGAAAAACTTCTACATTGGCGCCCAACGTGGGACATCATGCGATTAATTGGTTTCTGATATTCATTTCTCATTTCGTTTATTAAAAGGAATCGACACGGAGTGGCTTGGCGTCCTATTGCTCCCATTTCCGCTTGGCGATGCTCTCCGTGCGCTCGGCTTTGAATCCGGCAATCTGTTTCTGGCGCATTCATTTAAGACAGCCAGAATGTAGGCATACTTTTCTGCACTCCGTTTGGTTTTGTAAGTTCCCAAACAGTTCGCCGCACTGATTGACCATCGATACTGCGCGACCACGAGTTGAGTTCTCGATCTTAATTTGAAGAACGAGAAATGCAAATGCAGCTTCAGCAAATAGATTACCTTGTCATGGTTCCCGTTTTTTTGCTAAGCACAAATTTGCTTAGCGTCTGTTCACCTCTTCATATAGATAGCAGTAGGACAAATTAGGATAATCTAAAAATGTATAGCTTTAGCTGAAAACTAATGATACTCAAACATTAATCGAAACAGAACCCCCCACGACTTGTCCGGACAGTTGCTCGACATGATCAAGTCTCCCGAAGGCACCGAGGCAGGAATGAATTCTTCAAATATCGGTCACATTCATACACAGTTAATTTTTGCCTCGATTTCCAGCAAAAAAAAATTGTTGGAAACGTTCAGCAATCCTAATTTTTACTGGAAACCAGCAATCGGTTTTCTAATTGCTGGTTTTTTCAGCATTCGGATGCGTTCTTGTTATTATTGCTGAAAAATCAGCAATCGGTTTTCAATTTGCTGAACTGTCCAGCAATAAGTCTAGGTTGCTGGGAAATCACACATTTTTTTTCTTATCCAGACTGATTCGGATAATGTGTAAATTTCGAATATGCATGGTGTGTAAAAATCACAAGCCGGTTTGATAGCTCCATATATTTGGCGATAATGTGTGATTTTTTTTATTGCAAAATATGTAAAATGATTTATCTGTTAAATGAAAACGGTCGAAGTTTTGACTATTTCTAAAAGCGTATTAAAACGTATACGGGTGGTTAAAAAAAAGAGTGATATTGGTCCGACTAAATGACCCGTTTTTTGACAGATAACGGCGATACGTAATAGAATGTCCATTTCCCGGCCATTTAAGCGTTCCCGGGTATCGGGAAATGTGACGGTACCAAACTATATCTATGTACATGGTATTTTAAATTTTCAAAAGAGGAATCATTTATTATCAAATTCAATGAATTCACCAGTTTTTAGAAACAAAAATATTTAAGTTTAAGCCTTATATCAAGGTACAACTATTATTTTCCTTGCTCATTCTGATCCATTTTCCAATTTGGACCATTTAAATTTTTAGTAATTTAGCAGTTTTTATTGGCTTTGGGAATTCCTGGGATATTTTTGCATTTTCCGAGATTCGAAAATTCCGGCTAGGACACGGTATTGAAAACCCACCAAATGTTCTTTTTCTAACGGTGGTAATACCTCCAAAGCTTAGTTTTGAAACTTATTTAAACATTATATAGGTACCTAGTATCTTTGGTATGGGAACTCTTCATAAAGTTTATATTTAGATATGTTTCGCTATAAAGGATAACGATGCATTGTTTAATAGCAAAAATCAAATTGATTGAAGGCTTTTTATTATTTCCTATATCAAAGATGCGTCTAGTGTTAAGATGCTGAAAAATAAAAAAATAACCAATCGCTAAAACATCAACAGTATATTGGAATTTGATCATTGATTTAAAATCGATCGCTTAGGTTGTAATTTGATCATTGATTCAAAATCGATCGCTTAGGTATAATTTTGCTGGCACCAATCGAAACATTTAACGAGAAGAATCAAAAAATATATGTAGGTATACCTGAAAATGTATGCGCAGTTTATGAGCATTAAATTGGCAAATTTAAACAACAAATCCACTAATTTGTTCAGCTCCCATGTGTCGATCGACCGGTCATGACTTGAACTGTTGTGCCATTACAAGTTCTGAAGATGCATCACAGCATCCCGTCTGCATGCAAAATCGAACCCGGTAGCCATCATTTGCAAGAAAAAAAATCTTCAAAAGACGAGGGAAAAAATTGAAAGATTGCTCACGATCAAGCATCGTTGTTAGTAGGAAGCCACATCCGATGGCAAGTTTTTGTCCGTTCGCTATAGGCCATAAGGAATAAAAATTTATGAGCTGCCGGAGATCGTTCGCGTCTAAAATCATAAACGGGACCATAAATCCCGACAATATTGCGAATTCATTTCGATGAACCAAGGTGAGAAAAAAAACGTTCAAATCATCCCCGCATGGAAACAGTGAACTGTATCGCGAAGTCACAGACACCAAGATTGGGATCGTTGCTTCCGTTGCTATTGGAAATGATTGATGATTTATTACTTTGAAGTCTATGCTTGTTTGACTTAACTATATGTACGCTTAGTAAGGCTTTGCGTCCTCATATTCTTAAAGCTCCAGGTTTCAAAACAAATGTACCAATCCGACGTTCAATAATGCTTAGAGTTTTTTTTTCGTTATCGCAGAATATATGTATCTCAACATAGTTTAAAGCCGCAAAATTTAAAGTATTATACCGTTTCAGCTATTTTGTATTATTGCTGCGAATATGACATTATTTAAAAAAAAAAACGATGGTTCTAGAAAAGAGTGGAGTAGAAGCACTTGTTATTGCGCAGGTTAGTGTAAGTGTAAGCACTAAAACTTTAGTCAATTTCATGTTTTTCTGCAACTCCGCAATAAACTGTTTGTTTTTCGTTACGAAGTATGGTATTGTAAAGCTCGATTTTTTCAGCACTAGAAGTAAATTTTAGTTATTTATGCAACAAGCTGCAAAAAGCGGATTTTTTCAGCACGAGTGCGTATTCATTTATTCAACGACTCTGCTGAGTTGGACAGTTACCTCGAGTGCTGAATCAACGCAACGAGTTACATGCACATTTACACATTTTTAGTTATACCGCAAAATACCCTTCAGGATTAAGTTTTTCAACCTGAAGGAAAGCATGGTAGTTTAAAAATAGCTTCGAAAAGTAGCACTATTCACTTTTTTCGGAAGGAAAAGCAGGCCTTTTCAAAACCAAGCATCGTAACGAAAAAAAATGTGCTTTTGGTAGGTCAAAAAGCTTTCTTTTCATGATTAGTTGCAGATCATCGGAAGCTGAAGAGTAAGATCGAAAGTAGATTGAATATTTCCATTATCACAATTGGGAAATAACGTTAAGATCTGAGACTTAGAATTAAAAATTAAAAAAATAATGGAAATAAATTCAAATTCTATAAAGATAGAGATATAAGAGTTCATGAGTACCTTTTTAAACCTGAAATCGGATTTCATTCAGAACCACAATGCAGTGTCTCAAATTAAACTCTTCTTCATTTTTAATTCAAAATAATTAAACAAAGTTGCAATCAGAGCCGAAGCAGGAATTGCAAAGTTAACAATTTAAATCCAAATGTTTTATTTCAATTTCAAATCTTAATAAAATCGTTTTCATGCAATGTATTTGAAATTGAATAAATAAGACGGATTATTACAAATTTAAATAATATGCTGATTTCCGATAATTTGCTTAAGCAGAGGAAAATCTATAAATATTGAAAGTTTTTCTATTTGTTTGTTTGTTTGTTTGTTTGTTTGTTTGTTTGTTTGTTTGTTTGTTTGTTTGTTTGTTTGTTTGTTTGTTTGTTTGTTTGTTTGTTTGTTTGTTTGTTTGTTTGTTTGTTTGTTTGTTTGTTTGTTTGTTTGTTTGTTTGTTTGTTTGTTTGTTTGTTTGTTTGTTTGTTTGTTTGTTTGTTTGTTTGTTTGTTTGTTTGTTTGTTTGTTTGTTTGTTTGTTTGTTTGTTTGTTTGTTTGTTTGTTTGTTTGTTTGTTTGTTTGTTTGTTTGTTTGTTTGTTTGTTTGTTTGTTTGTTTGTTTGTTTGTTTGTTTGTTTGTTTGTTTGTTTGTTTGTTTGTTTGTTTGTTTGTTTGTTTGTTTGTTTGTTTGTTTGTTGTTTGTTTGTTTGTTTGTTTGTTTGTTTGTTTGTTTGTTTGTTTGTTTGTTTGTTTGTTTGTTTGTTTGTTTGTTTGTTTGTTGTGTTTGTTTGTTTGTTTGTTTGTTTGTTGTTTGTTTGTTTGTTTGTTTGTTTGTTTGTTTGTTTGTTTGTTTGTTTGTTTGTTTGTTTGTTTGTTTGTTTGTTTGTTTGTTTGTTTGTTTGTTTGTTTGTTTGTTTGTTTGTTTGTTTGTTTGTTTGTTTGTTTGTTTGTTTGTTTGTTTGTTTGGTTGTTTGTTTGTTTGTTTGTTGTTTGTTTGTTTGTTTGTTTGTTTGTTGTTTGTTTGTTTGTTTGTTTGTTTGTTTGTTGTTTGTTTGTTTGTTTGTTTGTTTGTTTGTTTGTTTGTTTGTTTGTGTTTGTTGTTTGTTTGTTTGTTTGTTTGTTTGTTTGTTTGTTTGTTTGTTTGTTTGTTTGTTTGTTGTTTGTTTGTTGTTTGTTTGTTGTTTGTTTGTTTGTTTGTTTGTTTGTATGTTTGTTTGTTTGTTTGTTAGTTTGTTTGTTTGTTTGTTTGTTTGTTTGTTTGTTTGTTTGTTTGTTTGTTTGATTGTTTGTTGTTTGTTTGTTTGTTTGTTTGTTGTTTGTTTGTTTGTTGTATGTTTGTTTGTTTGTTTGTTTGTTTGTTTGTTTGTTTGTTTGTTTGTTTGTTTGTTTGTTTGTTTGTTTGTTTGTTTGTTTGTTTGTTTGTTTGTTTGTTTGTTTGTTTGTTTGTTTGTTTGTTTGTTTGTTTGTTTGTTTGTTTGTTGGTTTGTGTTTGTTTGTTGTTTGTTTGTTTGTTTGTTTGTTTGTTTGTTTGTTTGTTTGTTTGTTTGTTTGTTTGTTTGTGTTTGTTTGTTTTGTTTGTTTGTTTGTGTTGTTGTTTGTGATTGTTTGTTTGTTTGTTTGTTTGTTTGTTTGTTTGTTTGTTTGTTTGTTTGTTTGTTTGTTTGTTTGTTTGTTATGTTTGTTTGTTTGTTTGTCTTGTTTGTTTGTTTGTTTGTTTGTTTGTTTGTTTGTTTGTTGTTTGTTTGTTTTGTTTGTTTGTTTGTTTTGTTTGTTTGTTTGTTTGTTGTTCTGTTTGTTTGTTTGTTTGTTTGTTTGTTTGTTTGTTTGTTTGTTTGTTTGTTTGTTTGATTGTGTGTGGGGTGTGTTTGTTTGTTGTTTGTTAGTTGTTTGTTTGTTTGTGTGTTTGTTTGGGTTGTTTGTTGTAGGTTTGTTGTTTGGTTTGTTTGGTTTGTTTGTTTGTTTGGGGGGGGGGGGGGGGGGGGTGGGGGGGGGTTTGTTTGTTTGTTTGTTTGTTTGTTGTTTGTATGTTTGGTGTATGTCACTTTTTGTTTGTATGTTTGTTTGTTTGTTGTTTGTTTGTTTGTTTGTTTGTTGTTTGTTAGTTTGTTTGTTTGTTTGTTTGTTTGTTTGTTTGTTTGTTTGTTTGTTTGTTTGTTAGTTTGTTTGTTTGTTTGTTTGTTTGTTTTTTGTTTGTGTTTGTTGTTTGTTTGTTTGTTTGTTTGTTTGTTTGTTTGTTTGTTTGCTTTGTTTGTTTGTTTGTGTTTGTTTGTTTGTTTGTTTGTTGTGTTTGTTGTGTGTTGTTTGTTTGTGTTTGTTTGTTTGCTTTGTTTGTGTTGTTTGTTTGTTTGTTTGTTTGTTTGTTTGTCTTGTGTTTGTTGTTTGTTTGCTTTGTTTGTTTGTCTCTGTTTGTTCTGTTGTGTTTGTTTGTTTGTTTGTTTGTTTGTTTGTTTGTTTGTTTGTTTGTTTGTTTGTTTGTTTGTTTGTTTGTGTATGTTTGTTCTGTTTGTTTGTTTGTTTGTTTGTTTGTTTGTTTGTTTGTTTGTTTGTTTGTTGTTTGTTTGTTGTTTGTTTGTTTGTTTGTTTGTTTGTTTGTTTGTTTAGTTTGTTTGTTTGTTTGTTTGTTTGTTGGTTTGTCTGTTTGTTTGTTTGTTGTGTTTGTTTGTTTGTTTGTTTGTTTGTTTGTTTGTTTGTTTGTTTGTTTGTTTGTTTGTTTCTGTTTGTTTGTTTGTTTGTTTGTTTGTTTGTTTGTTAGTACTCTTGTTTGTTTGTTTGTTTGTTTGTTTGTTGTGTTTGTTTGTTTGTTTGTTTGTTTGTTTGTTAGTGTTGTTTGGTGTTTTGTTTGTTTGTTTGTATTTGTTTGTTTGTTTTGTTTGTTTGTTTGTTTGTGTTTGTTTGTTTGTTTGTTTGTTA